>NC_048276.1:1984044-2014701 GCF_009762535.1 Notolabrus celidotus
TCTCCTCTCCTTCCTCTCTGTCCTCCCTCTCTCCTCTCCTTTCTCTCTGTCCTCCCTCTCTCCTCTCCTTTCTCGCTGTCCTCCCTCTCCTCTCCTTCCTCTCCTTCCTCTCTGTCCTCCCTCTCCTCTCCTCTCCTCTCCTCTCCTCTCCTCTCCTCTCCTCTCCTCTCCTCTCCTCTCCTCTCCTCTCCTCTCCTCTCCTCTCCTCTCCTCTCCTCTCCTCTCCTCTTTGTCCTCCCTCTCTCCTCTCCTCTCCTCTCCTCTCCTCTCCTCTCCTCTCCTCTCCTCTCCTCTCCTCTCCTCTCTCTGTCCTCCCTCTCTCCTCTCCCATCACTGCACTCTGTGGAGATCCATTATGCACGGTCATGAGCCTGGGGGCCCGGCGCTGCCACCACCTCTCCTCCAGTCTCCACCTCAACACTTGACATTGTTTATCGGCTTATCATCACAGCAGACCAACAAGGCTGCTCATTAACATGCAATTAGTGCACAGTGATCCGGGGGTGGGTAAAGCAAGGCCAGCGCTGAGCTGTCACCTGAGCAGATGTGAGCAAACAGGAGCAGGGCCACACAGTTCATTAAGCAGGGATCGGACTCTGCTGTTTCAGAGAGCGAGCACGTTTAGAGGAGGAAAACTTTTCTGTATGTTTGATCTCTGATTTTTTTAAACTGCTGTCAGCTTCTCTTCTTCTGTTCCATCCTGCCTCGGGCACATCGTGGTTCCAGGTGTCTGTGCGGCTCGAGGGGGAGATTTACTGTTACTTGTCAGCTGCTGAGTTCTTCTAATGTCTGCGTGGACCCTGAAGCGGGGCGGATTGTTTGGCTTCTTTACTCTCTGTTATTAAATCTGTAATTTTCCTCCAAACCTTAAATTCTTACAGTATTTTATATGCAACACAAACAAGCAGAAATAAAAAAAAGAAAAGATGTTCTCTCCATTACAAAATATCCCAGAGCCCTGAACACTTTATAACAACAACATCATTTCTGAATATTTATTTTAATTCTCTTGGATTTGTTTTGAATCAGTGGAGGAGCACAGCACTGTGGCCCCTCGCTGCTGAGGTTATAAATAATAATATCAGAACAGATAAATATTAATCAGGATGTCTGAATTCATAAAAGGAACATGATGAAAACAAACACACCCGTACACACCTGAAGAGGCGTTGCAGCTGGGAGGTTTTTAATGGGATTAAATAGTTTTAAAAAGAGGTTCCTCTCATGACAGATCACAGAATAAATCTGTGTTAAATTTACACACTGACTTTTATCATCCTCCAGCAGCAGGATCAACAATCAGCTGTTCTCAGCAATCAAACTACAGAACACAGTTTTCATCACCTGTCCAACGACGAACAGGTGATGAAGAGGGATGAAGATGTATCTCTTTAAAAACACATTTTGATAGGAGATGTCACCTGAGTGTGTTTTAATCAACAGGTTTTGTTTGTGTGTATAGAGCTCTGCGTGGTCAGGCTCCTGAATGTATCGCCGACCTGCTCCACCCCTACCTCACCAGTAGGTCACTCAGGTCTTCTGACCAGGACTTGCTGGTTGTCCCTGGAGCTCCTCTAAGAACAAAAGGTGACCATGCGTTTGAAGTGGTGGCACCAACATTGTGGAACGCTCTTCCTGTAAATATTTGTTCAGCTGTCTCTGTTGTCACTTTTAAAAAACTCTTAAAGACACATTTATTTAAAAAGGAGAGGAGAGGAGAGGAGAGGAGAGGAGAGGAGAGATGAGAAGAGGAGAGGAGAGGAGAGGAGAGGAGAGGAGAGGAGAGGAGAGGAGAGGAGAGGAGAGGAGAGGAGAGGAGAGGAGAGGAGAGGAGAGGAGAGGAGAGGAGAGGAGAGATGGAGGACAGAGGAGAGGAGAGGAGAGGAGAGGAGAGGAGAGGAGAGGAGAGGAGAGGAGAGGAGAGGAGAGGAGAGGAGAGGAGAGGAGAGGAGAGGAGAAGAGAGAAGAGGAGAGGAGAGGAGAGGAGAGGAGAGGAGAGGAGAGGAGAGGAGAGGAGAGGAGAGGAGAGGAGAGGAGAGGAGAGGAGAGGAGAGGAGAGGAGATGAGAGGAGAGGAGAGGAGAGGAGAGGAGAGGAGAGGAGAGGAGAGGAGAGATGGAGGACAGAGGAGAGGAGAGGAGAGATGGAGGACACCTTACAGACTAATGTTTTAATTATGCTATTGTCTGTTTCTTTTACTGTTTTATGATTTCATTTTAACTTGAATATTTTTCTTGTGAAGCACTTTGTGATTTTATTCTATGAAAGGTGTCACACTAAATCAAATGTACTTACTTACTTACTTCAGTTTCTTAGTTTCAAAGCACTTTGTAACCCTGTTTTTAAAAGTTTTACAAAGATTGTTATTATTATTATTGTTATTGTTATTATTATTATTTTTGAGGCAGTATCACTGGCAATATTTTTTAATTTCATTAATAACATTTATTATAATTTGTATTTTATTCTATAGCTTTCTATTATATATTTAAATTTTAATTTTCCCCTCATACTTCTCTTTCATTGTTTATTAGTTTCCTACTTTTAAAGCACTTTGTAACCCTGTTTTTAAAAGTGTAATATAAATAAAGTAATAATTATTATTATTAGCAGATCATTGCTTTTGTTTTTTTTCAGGCAGTATCACTGGCAATATTTTTAATTTGATTAATAAAATGCATTTGAATTTGAATTTTATCCTATATCTTTCAATCATATGTTTCTATTTTTTGATTGTATTAATTTTTTGTTGTTTTTATTCCTCCATAATTTCCTTTTATTTGTCTTCGTTATATTTTTCTTTCATTTTTCTTTAGTTTCTTATTTTTGAAGCATTTTGTAACCCTGTTTTTAAAAGTGTTTT
Organism: Notolabrus celidotus; assembly: GCF_009762535.1. NCBI lineage: Eukaryota > Metazoa > Chordata > Actinopteri > Labriformes > Labridae > Notolabrus > Notolabrus celidotus. Next base: position 1,986,907 of record NC_048276.1, read on the forward strand.
ATAAATAAAGATGATTACTATTATCATTGCTATTTTTTTTTCAGGCATTGTCACTGGCAAGATTTTTAAATTGTATTAAAAATATTTATCTGAGTTTTCATTTTATTTTATAGCTTATTGTACTACATTTTTATTTATTTATTTTCCTCATATTTATTTTTCATTGTTTTTTATTTTTTTTTATTTTTAAAGCTCTTGGTAACTCTGTTTTTAAAAGTGTTATATAAATAAATAGTATTATTATTTTTATTATTATTATTATTATTATTATTATTATTATGAAGGAGCTGGAGGAGCAGCCATTATTCTCAGGAACTAGAAGAATAAAAATAAAACAATTATTAAATGAATGATGTAAACACAAACACAGGTTAGATCCTGTTGGTGTGTGTCTGCTGATGGATACGTGGTTAAAAACAGTGTGTGCAGCACGATGATGTCATCTCTTGGTTACAGAAAAGCAGTGATGTTGTCGTTATCACATTTTGAGAGAAATCAAAATGCACCTACATTTATATCCTCCAGATCCAGGAAGTTGAGTATGATGCCGTTTCTCTTCCAGATGATTGGCGGGCGCAGCGTTCCCTGGATGGCACAGGTAAGGACGGCGCTGAGGCCCACCGTTACCGTGGAGACGCTGATCTGCTGGTCCTCTGCCAGGCTCAGCTGCACAACCTCTGTTAGGATGAGAGGATGAAGGGAAATGATTGGGTTTTGGGTTCAGATTGAACAGATTCCACAGAAGCAAATATCAGATATGAACGGATAGAATAGAAAAGAGGAGGAGGAGGAGGAGGAGGAGGAGGAGGCAGAGGAGAAACCATGAATCAGAATGAGGATGCTGATGTAGTGGAACTGTAGCCGGGCTTAATTCATCTCTAAGCATCCATCTCATTACAAGTGGACCGCGGAGGATAAACAGCTGTCAGCCAGTGAGGGATCTGCAGGCTGAGGAGAGAGCGCGAGTCAGAGGACACACAGCTAGCCAAATATCATTTTTCTCATTAAGGTGAATTTATGATCATTGAAACGGCCATCCGATTCAATTCACCTTAACGGCAAATTAAGAGTTATTCTTCTCCGGCTCCCCCCCCTGCACCATAAAGAGCGTCTGAGGCCGAGCTGTGTGGTCACGCAAAACCTACAGAGAGGGAACTTCTTCACCTGCTGGATCCTTTCCTGACAGTCAGATTAATTCAACGTTTCATCCTCAATGAAGGAAAGTTTCACTGCAGAGTGTGTGCTTTGTTTCCTCTCTGTTTACCTGCTTGTGGTTGCATGCATTAAATATATTTAAGTTATATTTTTGAGCATGTCAGCCTGTATGATAGGACATCTGAAGAAGCAGACATTATGGCTGGATGATTAGTTGAATTTTGATCATGATTTTGTGTTGTTGGCTGTGTTTTTAGTGTATTTTGCATGTTGCAAAGTGCATGTAGATGTGGTAATTATTCTTATTTATTGTTTTTTTATTGCTCAAGTTTTGAAATCAATGAATATTAATAATCCATCCATCCATCCATTATCTTGACCGCTTATCCCGTTAGGGGTCACGGGGAGCTGGAGCCTATCCCAGCTGGCTTCGGGCGGAAGGCAGGGTACACCTTGGACAGGTCGCCAACCTATCACAGGGCTAACACAGAGAGACAGACAACCATTCACACACACACTCACAACCACGGGCAGTTTAGAGTGATCGATCAACCTGAGCATGTTTTTGGATTGTGGGAGGAAGCCGGAGAACCCGGAGAGAACCCACGCATGCACGGAGAGAACATGCAAACTCCACACAGAAAGGCACCCGCCCGCCCGGGGATTCGAACCAGGAACCTTCTAGCTGTGAGGCAACAGCGCTACCCACTGCACCACCGTGCAGCTCAATGAATAATCGTGTTTATTAATCATGATTTCAATATCAATCAAAATAATCCTGATTATTATTTTGCCATAATCGTCTAGCCCCTGGACCCCCAGCAGACATGCAGCAAATGGTCGAGGCTGGGACTACAGCAAAGAGGACTATAGTCTCGGTACATGGGGCGCACGCTTAGACCACTAAGTGCACAAGTTTGCATTATCATATTTTCAACCTCTCCTCTTCCTGCTTCGTTGTATTCTCTGAGCTTTAAATAAAATATCACATGAACTATAAAAGTAGTATGGGAGGTAGAACCTTCAGTTATCAGGCCCCTCTCCTTTGGAATCATCTACCAGTCAGGGTCCGGGAGGCAGACACCCTCTCCACTTTTAAGAGTTGACTTAAAACTTTCCTTCCTGATAAAGCTTATAGTTAAGCTGGATCAGGCTTGGACCAGCTCTTAGTTATGCTGCTATAGGCCTGAACTGGCACACTGACACACTGGGATCCTAGCTCACCCTCTTCCCCCCAACCCCTTCATCACTTACTTTAACTCTTCCTGTCCCATTAAAGTTACTAACCATAGACCTTTCTGGAGTCCCTGAGCTCCCTTGTCTCGTAGGTTCCTCTGAGCTGCCGTAGACGTCCTCCTGCTGTGAACGATCTGGACTCCAGCTGATACGGACGTGCTGGACTCCAGCGGCAACAGCTTCTAGGACTCGTCTCATCACTATCACCTCTCTCTCTTACTCCCCTCTATCTGTCTTTCCAGACCCAGATCAGTCGAGGCATGATGGCTGTCTAACATGAGTCTGGTCCTGCTGGAGGTTTCTGCCTGTTAAAAGGAAGTTTTTCCTCACCACTGTAACTAGCTAAATACTGTGAGGTGCAATGCTCATGATAGATTAAGGTGGGGTCAGACTGAGTCTTACCCTGTCTTGGTGTTGGGTCTCTGTTCATAATTTGACATAGAGTGGTCTAGACCTCCTATGTTTGTAAAAGCGTCTTGAGATAACGTTTGTTGTGATTTGGCGCTATACAAATAAAGATTGATTGATTGATTGATAAATCACTAACCAGTGAGAGGAGCATTCGTTCCACTGACGACACTGTGAATGTGGAGAACACTCACGTGTGCACTGACATGGTAAATGTCAGTGTGACAGAGTTTATATGTTATTAAATTACATTCATATGTTAGTCATAAACCAATCACTGTGTTTCATCTGAGCTTAAAAACAATCCTCTTACAGTGAAGTTGTTTCTTTCAGCTTAAAGAGCATGCTAAACTCAACATCCAGCTAACTCAGAGTTGCACTCAGATCACAAATTAAACAACAAGTGTGTCTTTAAACAAACAAAATCAAACTGCAGTGATATATTTTTGTGGTGCATGATTTAAAACAGCTTTTATAAACATCAACATGTCTGTGCTGAGTTTCCTAATCCATGCTTCTTATCTTCTATCAGCCACACAGTGCTGCTGCGTTCTCACCACCTGTAAATGCATGAATACCTGCATGCATACGAAGATCTGAACAACAAACACAAGCTCTCACCTGTAGAGGAAGACTGAACAGCAGTGATAAGGCCAGTATCTCAACAAACCTCTCCCTCAGACCCACAGAGAGGCGATATTGAAATGTCAAAAGCGACCTGGAGTAGTCGGCTAACAGACTTTGAAATGTTTGTGGGGAACCTTCTGTCCGGTTCCAGACTTTGACAAACACTGCTGTAAAGGACCCCTGGATATTAGCTGTCTGTTTGGCAGAGCTCGCCAGGTGATAGATGTATCCGGGCTGACAGCTCGGTCTGTCAGTGATATTCCAGACTGCCTTGGGTACACTATCTGCCAGATCCAACAAAGTTATAATTCAGCAGAGCGGTAATTTGGGTGGCAGAGCGGCTTTGAGTGCCATGTGGACAGATGAGGGATGAAGGGCATTGATCTGACATGGCTTGGAGGGCAGGTTTCAGGGTGGTACTGTGAATTTCAACCACATGACTTCTCACACAAACTTTCAAACTGTGCATGGAGACAAGAACTCTGGTACCGATCACATCCTGTATGATAAATAGACGTAATCTCTGTGACGTCACCCGTCTGTTCCTGAAGCCCTGATTGGAACGTGGACGCCGTGTTGGAAATGCTGAACTCAACCTAACTTCTGTGGAGGTAGTGTGAGGGAAAGAGGCGGGGCTTTGGCCTCCTTGCTAACAGCTACAGTGTTTGTTCTTACGTTCAATAGTGGCCTCACAGAGGTAGCGCTCTGGGGTGATACGTGATGAGGTTGGTCGTATTAAACTTCCCTGGTTCTGTGCCACCACAGAAAACTAGTGCATGACAAGTTTTTCACTCAGCTGCAACGTCTTTTCGGATTTTAACGAACAATACTGCCACACGGCCGACATCACTCCTACTCCTTGCTACTTTGTTAGCATCCTAGCACACACTGTTGTTGTGATCCTGTAGGCTCTGCATGCTGGATAGAAATGCTGGAGAGGAGTCTGGAATGGACTGCCTGCATGGGAGTGCTTATATTTTAAAGGTGACATATCATGCAAAATTGACTTTTTAATGGTTCTTTACCTGAAATATGTGTCCCTGTCTACAAACCCCCCGAGAATGAAAAAAATCCATTCTGCCCCTGTTCTGATTTCTACACCTTTCTGTAAATGTGTCTGAAACGAGCCGTTTCAGACTTCCGTGTTTTTGTTACGTAACAACAATATCCGGTCTGTCACGGAGTCAGAGCTCGGAGCTTGTTCAGCCCATAGACTGTATAAAATACAACTCAACCCCTCCTCCGTTTTTCATTCCCTGCACACATGTGTGCTAACAAGGAGCTTAGGAGGGAGGCATGCTAGTTGTAGGCTGTCTTAATAAACACAAAGGTCGGTTTTACTCCCCACGTCTGCAGATTTGAAGATATAGTGGATGATTTTTATTTGTCATGGATAAGTGCTAGCGCTAGTTAGCATAGCCACATAGCTATATGTTCGTAGCTGTAGCTGTGTACCAAGACACACGTCCACATACTGACAAATAAAACAACAAGAAACACTAAATCTGTGACCAATGGTTCAGAAAGGTCCTGCTGCCTTTCTGGCAGAGGTCGGTTTTACTCCCCACGTCTGCAGATTTGAAGATCTAGTGGATGATTTTTATTTATCATGGATAAGTGCTAGCGCTAGTTAGCATAGCCACATAGCTACATGTTCGTAGCTGTGTACCAAGACACACGTCTACATACTGACAAATGAAACAACAAGAAACACTAAATCTATGACAAATCGTTCAGAAAGGTCCTGCTACAGGCGCCTCTCCGTCAGGATCAGATTCAGAGGGTTGAAGTAACGTGATCTGTGAGCAGCCGTGTATATTCAGCCAACATGTAAACATTAGATCAACGTGCTGGAGAGCCGAGGCACATCCACTTCCGGAGGGGGCGTGGTCAGAGGGAAAACAGAGTGTTCAGATGAGGAATGCAGAAGAGGACTTTTCAGGCAGACCAAAATCTGATTTCAAAGTGTTTTTTTGAGCATAAACTTTAAAGACATGTTTTGGGGACCTCTTAGACCAATATATGTTGATGAAAAAAGCGTGATATGTCCCCTTTAAGTCTCACATCTTATTTTCTTTCAATGGTTTAATATTTTAGTCTTTTATTATCTTAGAAATGTATTTTACTTTGGTGGTTTTAATTTCCTGTTTTGAGTTTTAACATCTTATTTTACCTCCTGTGTTTCCTCATTAAGATAACATGAGAGCGTTTCCTCAGTTCGTTCAGTAAATTATTTAGATTTTGTATTTATTTATTTTATTTTTATTGTTTTTATTATAATTGTTGCATATTGTGTTCTTAACCTTAGGATTGTGGGGTGGGTTTGGGGTCAGGGCTGGGATCTTTTTCTTACCTTATTCGGTAACACTTTACAATAAGGGTCCCTTAATTAGCGTTAGTAAATGCATTATTAAGCATTAATTAACAGTTTAATAATAGTTTAATAACCGTTATAATGTATTACCTAACATTAACTAACACATTAGTTAATGCATTAATAAGCAGTTAATTAATGTCCACTGCTCAGAGTTAATTAATACATTATTAAGCATTAATAAAAGTTACAAAACTTAATTAGTTAACCATTAGTGAATGCTTTCTGGACCCTTATTGTAAAGTGTAACACATGCATCACCTAAGTAACACATTATAAATGCTAAACTACCTCATAAGCATAAGCATAAGCGTGTGCATCACTTTTAAGTGTCCTCTGGAAACACTTCTGTTGTGTTGCTGTCTATTTGCAGCGCTTTTTTTAATGTGTAGTGTTGTTGTCTTTGCATCGTGTTTTCTAAATGCTGCGCATGTGTTGTCAAATTGATGAAGGTGTTTTCTTAATTTTCTTGTGTTTTGTCTTTTTGCATGTGTTTTCTTAAGTTGCAGTGCTGTGAGCTCTCAGGGCCACCGTACTTCTCTGTGCCAGTTGAGATGTTATCTGTGATTATCTGTTTTATTCTAAATAAAATGTGTTGAATTCTTTACATGTGTTGCTTCAACTACATTTCAACTCCTTTTGCTTCAGAGTATGTGTTACCTAAAGGATACATGTGTTACACTTTACAATAAGGGTCCAAAAAGCATTCACTAATGCTTAATTATGGTTAAGTAATGCTTATGAGGCAGTTTAGCATTTATAATGTGTTACTCAAGTGATGCATGTGTTACACTTTACAATAAGGGTCCAGAAAGCATTCACTAATGGTTAACTCATTCAGTTTTGTAACTTTTATTAATGCTTTATAATGTATTAATTAACTCTGAGCAGTGGACATTAATTAACTGCTTATTAATGCATTAGCTAATGTGTTAGTTAATGTTAGGTAATACATTATAACGATTATTAAACTATTATTAAACTGTTAATTAATGCTTAATAATGCATTTACTAACGCTAATTAAGGGACCCTTATTGTAAAGTGTTACCATTTATTCTATTTGAAGTTGTTTTTCTTGTACAGCACTTTGTGTTACAATGTCATTGTATGAAAAGCGCTTTATAAATAAAGTCTGATTGATTGATTGATTATATCAGAGATTTTAGATGCAGGCTGATATAATCCAATACTCGTTTTTTGCTGATATCGGACCAATATCTGATATCAATATTGGGACACCCCTACTAAAAATCTTAATATCTGAACTGCTGGGTTATAATAAATGTTTTGAACCAGGCTGTAAAAATGTTAATTTCTAAGATCAGCTCTTTTGAATGGGTGTGTATGTGGTTTCCGTTGTCTCTGCAGCCAGCCTCTAGTGGACACTCAAGGAACTGCAAATGCTAACACTTTCACATTTGCCTCAATTCTCACAGCTGGAGGTTGCAGCTTGTTACAGACGTACAGTAAAGATTTAAGTTTACCTCATTACAGACATTTAGGAGTAATGAGATAGGATTAACCCCCAGAGCCCGCAGGTGGATGCCGGAGAGGAGGTGGGTGTGAAGTTTGCACACAGCACTGAGCAGGACAGCAGGAGCTCTGTCAAAGCAGAGGCAGAGACAGGGAGGCATGCAGCTTAAATAGACCGCCAAATGAGAGGTTGTTGAGATCAGCTGATAGAGAGGATGACGTGCTTGCAGGCGGCACTCCATTTCTGCATGTCTAAAGTATTTGCTGCGTTCATGTTCACTAGTTGCGCCCAGAATCCTGATGAACAAATTCTGCAACTTGTGTTGACACATTGAACTCCTCTTTGCACGATGTCGGGTAACGTTCAGGAGTGCAGAGGCGAGAGCAGAAGTACGAACTGAAGGATATCTAATAGAGTTTGTCACTGTTATGGAATTTGGTACTTTTAATAGCCACAGCTGGACCACATAAGGAAGTCCTGGTGTGATAATATTGAGACAGAATCCTGAGTCACTGATTTGACACTTGCAGAAAAAAACCCCAGAGGTTTCTCATTTGAATTCAAATCTTCAGTTACTCTTAAAACATGGGAATGAAAGCATTGTTCAGAATAAACTGACTGGGGATTTTCAGATTAAATACTTGAATTTCCTTGGATTGTAAAGCTTCATCTCTGAATGCATAACACAGGTCTGTAACATGCTAACAATCAAACAGGATCAATTCAACCTGTTTACATTCTTTACAGGAGCTCTCTTCCAACCTCTCATGAGAGGTCAGTCTAAACTTCTGCTGATGTATTAGCCCTCACTTTTAATGTCTGCAGGAAAGGCCAGGGTAAAAAAGAAAAACCACACCTAGCTCTGTGAGAGATGGAGCAGAAGTGAAATGAATCCTGACACCATGAAATTAATCCTGATGCCATCCAAACTCCACCCGCTGAGATTACAGTTAGGAGACCAGGCCAGGAGAACGTTCCAGAGAAAGTTTGTTGATGTCTCCAATGTTGGGAAGAAGATGAGACGAACATAGTTAGAGGACAAATGAAGGTTAAGATATCACTGATTAAAACAGTCTTCATGTGACGGCAGGTTGTTCCCTGAAGTGATGCTTGTCTACCCGTGATCACTGAGTTAGAGCTACAAAACTATAAACTGTAGGAGTCTGTGAGTCTGTTTCAAACGTGCTTTGTCCTCCAGCAGAGGTTTCATGGATTAGCAGAGCTCGGTTAACTGACCACAATCACTGACCTCAGATCTAATCCATCAGAAGAGACGGTCTTTACTTCCAGCTGGTGTGGTGGAGGTTAAACATCAACAGACGCTCTGGTGTTTGGCTTTTTTATTAGCTTATGGTAGCTAACAGGACTCCTAATGCACAGGTTGCAGAAATCTATGCAATTAAAGTAACTTTATTTTTATGTTAGGAACAATGTTAGGTCTGAAAACTCAGTGAATATAGCAACAGTGCATGGAAGGGAAGCTCAGCTATCGACTGCTGCAGAAGGAGTCAATCATTTCAAGAAACTCTAACCCAAACACTACTGCCGGCGTGATTTTACTTCACTTTGCAGTCAGGAAGCTCTTTTGTTTTTGCATTATTCCTAAACACACACGTGTGTGTCCTTTCACCTGCAAACACTGCGATTGCGTTTACAGTGGTAGCAGTGCTTGGGTAGTGCGTGCCCCATGTACAGAGGCTATAACCGTCGTCGCAGCGGGCGCAGGTTCAACTTCAGGCCTCGCCCATTTTGCTGCATCTGTTCCCCTGCTCTCTATTTCCTGTCTTTCTTCAGCTGTCCTATCTGATAAGTGGAAAAATACAACTTAAATAAACAAATAAATAAAAGAAGCTAAAACATCATTACTCTGATGGTACATATTTGTGTTTGTGAATGCTCCTGCTTCAAATGCATTGAGTGATTTTCTATTCAAGGGGCAGAAATGTAACCCTGGCCTTGAACACATTAAAAATTATGATATTAAGCAATATTTTAAAGCAGAAGCTGATCTGAGAAAGAACTCTGCTACACAAATGTTGATTTCTTTATATCTAAACGGTGGCTTGGAAAAGAAATGTAGAGAGGAGATCTCAAAAGTGTTTCATTTCTGTCTCCTAGACAACAATGAGATCTGTTTGAAAGCAAAATGAGACTACAGCTTATGTCTCCTGTTTCTCATTCTTGCCTCCAGAAAAAAGTTGAGAGATCTGGTCAAACTCTGAAATGATTCTCAGGTATTTCTCAAGTGTTGTGACTCCTTTTGAGCTCAGGTGGAGAAATCAGGGAGCTCTCTCAATCTAACCTCATCCATTTGTTTTAGTCAGACTCAGTTTTTGTGTCTCAAGTTGAGCTCAGATGGAGCAAAGAAAGAGCCTGAGATCATCTTTCCATGAACATTTATAGTGCCCTGCAAAATTAAGATTTCAATGTAATTGTCCACAAACTTACAATTCTCATTCAAACATTTGAACCACTTGCAAGATCAGCTATTTAGATGTGAAATGATCTCTTCTTTGACTTCACAGTCTGGTCCTTCCTTTACAAGTCTGTTTGGAACAAAACAACTTCACAAAGATTTAGTGGATTTCAGAGAAACTGCAAAAGATAGAGGCCGGTTGATCATTTCCTGCATGTCTTCACTACTCCCCACATTTCCTGTCTCCTTCAGCTGTCCTGTCAAATAAAGGCAAAAAGGCCAAAAACTATATTTAATCAAAGAGAAGAAAATGAGCCATTAATGAGATCTCTCATTTAAGACTCATGTCATGTTCTCAACTATTTCTCCTAGTGAATTTTAGGAGAAACTAATGAGAACAATTTGAAACTTGAATGAGGCTGAAGTGAGAATCTCAATTTTGTCTCCAGAGACTTAGAAGAGAAAGCCTTAAGCAGTAACATTTCCCTCTGTGTCTGCTCATTGAATGAACAGACTGAAAATCGAACTCAGCATTCATCTCCAGCTTTAGGTTCTTATCAGACATTGAAACAAAGTTTTCACAATTTAATTTAATCTCTAACAGTTGCACTTATGTCAGATTATCTCAATTTTAAAAGCAACTCCAACAATGTCTGGTGGTGTGTCAGTCTCAGGTGATCCAGCAGCTCCTGTTTGGCCCGGCTTGCTGGGGGACGGTTGTCAGGACATTATCTGGATAATGATTCCTGCAGCTTCCCCGTCCTCCAAAAATAGCTCCGATGTGCAAGTTAGTAATTGACTTTCAGGGGAATTCAGGAGCTCCACTGATCGATCAGCGCTGCTAACTGAGCTATGGGCACGCTGACAGGACCAACAGGGAGGCTTCTGTAACCAAGTCTGGAGGGGAATACAGTACAGCACACACTGCAGAGGGAGCACAGAGAGAGGAGAGAGAGAGGGCTGGAAAATATAATTCATAATGGGATGGAAAAAAAGAGGACACGACAAAAACACATTAGAAACAGGAAACAGTGATCTGAAACGTGGAAGAGAAAGAAGATGAGCAAACAAAAAGGAGAGACGGCATACCGAAAGGTGGATGGAGGAGACACGGGGGAATAAGAACAGGAGTAGAAAATGTGTGTGCGTGTTGGACAGCAGGAGAGACAAATCGGATGCAGAGCACGTAGCAGATCTCTCAGGGAATAACTAATGTGGCGAGCTGAAGACTGCGGCTCAGAGAGCTGTCCCCGTCCACATATATAAGACCAGACTCTCGTGAGCCAGAGTGAGACATCAAGCCACAAAGCAGAGGAGCAGAAACCTCATGACTTTTTCAGAGGGGGAGACAGATAACATCCTGACTGTGGAGGAGGAGAGGAGGAAAAACGAGTACAGGTGGAGGAGTGGGAAAGTCTGATGTGGGTCAGGAAGGATGGAAACAGGTCTGTGTGTGTCTCTGTGCAGATAAATGTGCCACTCAGGGTCAAAGGTTATTGGAGTCTCACGTTGTCCATGTGAAGAATGAGCTCATCAGTGGAGTCAGTATCAGTCAAATAAAGCTCTGATGTAAGACATTAAACTTTATCAGACGTTCCAGCTGAATCTCTTCAGACAAGAATCTGTTCCATGAGAACAAAAAGTTTAAAATATTAAACACATTTTGTATTTTTATTCTCCAGCTCGTCGGTTACATAACTCACAAAATATTTTGATAGAAACTGAGCTGTGTTCAGCCGAATACTTCATCGCTCCTCTTAGATCCACGTCTCTCTCTTTAGTTAATGCTCCTGTCTTTAAAGAGCAGGAAGCACTTTGCCTGTCATGAATCATCATCTGCTCGTCGCAGATTGACCCTGCAGATGTTTTATATGCAGTGCTCTTTAAAGACTCCTTCCTTACTCTTCTGAAATCATCACACTGATGTGAATTTAACGGCCAAACTCCACCAGATCCGTGTCCGGTCTGTCACTGATCCTATTCTAATCAATGTGTTAACTTCCACTGGATCCTGAAGGTCAGAGCCCTCCGGATCAGACACACAAGACTTCTATTTGTGCCGGATGCCGGAGCACGACGCATCAATCTCAACAGAGCAGATGGAGCGGGACAGGAAGTCAGGTTTCACCAAAACAAAATGAAAACATCCGGTTAATTTTCAGAATAAAACACTCTGTGTTATCACCAGATCGTATTTCACTTAACTACAACAACAAACCAAAGTCATGATGAGCGGAGCCAGGCCTGGAGTCAACAGGTCAGAGGTTTTCAGAGGACCAGGAAGACAACATGGATGAGGAGAGGAGGAGGAGAAAACCTCCGTCACATGACTCCAGCTGTCCCGAGGTCCTGCTCTGATCTAGTGGAAGTCTGACGTTACTCTGGCTGATGCTCATTAAAGAGTTATCACCATGCAATACCAGGAACTACTCTGCAGGATGTACAGTATAAAGGTTATTTTGGGGAGCACACTCATTTAATATTCAATTCAGGAATGGTAGCACAGTAAGGAAGTGACTGTTTGCATGCATGCAGGTTTTATGGTTTTTAACAACATATGAAAACCTCTAAGAATCAGGTTTGTCCTGTAACCTGTTCCCAGGCCTGGAGTCAACAGGTCAGAGGTTTTCAGAGGACCAGAAAGACAACATGGATGAGGAGAGGAGGAGGAGAATCCTTGATTCAGGGATTACAGCGGGGGGAAACCTCGGTCACATGACTCCAGCTGTCCGGCGGTCCTGCTCCATGCTGCGTTCTGAAAATACAACCAGGTGGGTGTTGACAGACGAGAGAGCATGGACCCAGACCGCAGCGGATTGGAGACGGACCGGACACGGATCTGGTGGAAGTCCCGTGTGTCAGAAGGAGACACAAGTTTGAATGCACTTTATTTTCTTGACCTGGAGCTGTTTTAACAGAAGTCATTGACCATATCTGTATCTGTTTAGTTCTCTTTGTATTTGGAGCCTGTCATGAGTTTTAATGACTCATTTGTTGGCCATAGACACCAAACTGACTACGTTTGCAGGGGTGTTTTTACTACTGTTCCTGTCTGTGTCCGGATATCCAGCGTGTAACCATGGTCGCATTGTTTACATACGAGATCAGCTGTTAGCATCCCGTAGCATGTCGATGCTAAATGATGCTAGGCTCGATGTTCCCTGCGAGCTGAGGAGAAGGAGGCGAGGACGGCGTGCTGGTACTGAGGTGCGAGCTAAGAAAAGACGACATGGACCTATCCTTCCACCCACCGTTATGGGGACTGTGAGATCTATCTACGATAAGGTGGACCAGCTAATCCAGCACCAGAGTAGCATCATGCTAACAGAGCTAACACCGGACACGAATGCCACATTGGAAGGATTTCACCTGCTGTGGGCGGACAGGATACAGGAGAGCAAGACTGAACTAACTGTTGAAGAAGGCCAGCTCAGTCCTGGACCCTGTGGAGGTGGTGGCTGACAGGAGAATTATGGCCAAGCTGTCGTCTCTGATGGACATTTCTTCCCTATATATATTCTTGTTAAATTCTTGTAATGTACACCTTCTTGTTTGCTGCTGTAACTCCATGAATTTCCCTGTTGTGGGACGAATAAAGGAGTATCTTATCTTATCTTATATGAAACAGATTCCACACGACGCACAGACATATGAGATGTGCAATTTTAAGTTAGATGCAATGAAATTAATGACTGTTTGACTAGTCTGAGTCCATCTGATGCCTCCTCATGCAGCTGCAAACCAGAGTCCTCTTTCTGCAAACTACTGCACCATGAAGATGTGTAGGATTCAAAACAACCCCATGCTGCGTCCATCATTACTCTTTGGTTTTTAACTCAGACTTTAAAGCTGTTTTCTTTTCAAAGCGACCACAACAAGTGAAGACAACAAAGTCCTGAGAGTCAGGCTTAGCACATGAGCTCAGTGTCTTACTCAAAGACTTCGATGCTCCAACTTCTGAGCAGCAGCATCTCTAACTCTGTTAAAGCGTGCACACAGTGACTGTCCGGTGACATCGATACTGATCCTGCAGATTCAATACCAAACTGTATGGATGAAGTAATCACGTGGGCCTTCAGGTTCCTGTCTGATCCAATGAATTAAATACCTGAGAAATCAAAGTAGTTCATCACATTGACAGAGAAAGATCCGATATCACGGTCCAGCAGACCGGCTCAGTGATCTGCATCATCGCCCACATCGACCCTGAAGGACTACCGACGATCAGAGGAGCGGCCTCCTCAACATCAAGAGTCTGAAATCCAACACAGAGATAATCAGCATCTAATCTCTCTCTCACTAACTGCTGCCTGGGGTACAGTCACAGTGGACACAGTGACCCTGGTGGGTTAGTACAGTACCTGAAGGGAGGCGGCCCCCCCTGCTGAGAGCTCACAGTGTGTACAAACGATCCTGGAGCGTCAGCAGCGTGCATCAGTGCGAGGCGCTCTCTGCAGGGGGGCTTCAGATACGTCATCATGTTTCAGGCACACTGACACTGAACGTTATACATCATCCTCCACATGAAGCTCACACTCAATCAGTACCTGAGCACTCTGAGGCAGTTCATTACACACACACACACACACACACACACACACACACACACACACACACTGTATCCAGCTCACTTTCATGTATTGTACATTCAGACTGTCCCTCTCACACACACACTCTTATCTCTTATGTGTACACAAGCACTTATCCCCCCCTCTCTCTCTCTCTCACACACTCACTCATACTAACGGAGCAGCTCTCTCTCTGAGAGCACCGGGCTGGTGATTATTCATGGGAGGGAGATGGGGATGAGCAATCAGCGGCCTGCTCATTAATCACACTGGATGCAGACCCTTAATCTCCTCCACAGGTACGCAGAAATCCTCTGCTACCGCTCATCATCGCCTCCTGCTCTCCTCCACCCACTGCCTCATTTTCTCTCTGATGCTTTGTTTGCATCCTTGGCTCTCTCGCTCCGTCATTGTCCTTCGCAGAGTCGCTCTCCTGATATCTCACTGTCTCTCTGACTGCTTGTCAGTCTTCCTTTGCATTGGCCCCTGGTCTTAATCTGCCTCTCTCTCTCTCTCTCTCTCTCTCTCTCTCTCTCTCTCTCTCTCTCTCTCTTCCTCAAGTTTCATACTGTCCTCGCCTGGCTTTCCACCAACATGCGAGCAGAGGCATGCTGGTGCTTCTCCTCCAGCAGGGACCCTTAACTAGGCAGAGAGCAAGCCTTGTTAGGCTCACAAAGAGACGACTGAGAGAGAGCCAGAGGAGGACCAGAGAAAAAAAATGAGCGTGTGTGTAGGAAGGAGTTTTCAGACAATCTGTTCCAGGCTGTATTAACAAGCCAGGAGCAGCAATTTGGCAGGAGATGTTGCTCTGCGTCTGCACCTGCAGAAGTATTTTAAAGTAAAGCATCAGCAGCTGGACGCTCACCCTCTGATGCTTTTATTTCTGTGGTGTTTAAAGCTCAGAACAGCTACATGTGCTGTTCTGAAACTACATTACATTTACAATCACAGGCTGGTTCAAAGTAGGGGTGATACATCGATTGTTAGATTCATTGTGATACAACACGTGACGATTCAATTACAATTCATAAATGTTCAAAAACAATTATTTTTCATATCAACTAAATGACAGGAACACAACCGCTGCTCACGGAACAAAAGTGACACCTGAAGGAACAGACCAGGTGATTCTCCCGCTGTTCTCCCGAGTTATTTCTCCTGACAATCTCCCTACTTCATGTTGATGTCAATCAAATGAGTGTCCCTCAACTTCTTTTTCAAGAAGTCCTCTACTTGAGCCTTATATTCAAACCCCCCAAAACATCCACCCCTCCTCTCCCTGTTGATGGTTTGATCCAAAGACACTGCATGAGACATGTGACACTGGTAGCTAAACCACTAAACTCTACCTGATAACCTCAGGTGGAGATGCAGAGGAAATCTCTTCCTTCTTTAAATAAAGAGCAGAAAGCAGCAGAGGCTGAGGATGCAGAGGTTACTGTAGGTCAGAAAGCAGCAAAGGCTGAGGATGCAGAGGTTACTGTAGGTCAGAAAGCAGCAGAGGCTGAGGATGCAGAGGTTACTGTAGGTCAGAAAGCATCAGAGGCTGAGGATGCAGAGGTTACTGTAGGTCAGAAAGCAGCAGAGGCTGAGGATGCAGAGGTTATTGTAGGTCAGAAAGCAGCAGAGGCTGAGGATGCAGAGGTTACTGTAGGTCAGAAAGCAGCAAAGGCTGAGGATGCAGAGGTTACTGTAGGTCAGAAAGCAGCAAAGGCTGAGGATGCAGAGGTTACTGTAGGTCAGAAAGCAGCAAAGACTGAGGATGCAGAGGTTATTGTAGGTCAGAAAGCAGCAGAGGCTGAGGATGCAGAGGTTACTGTAGGTCAGAAAGCAGCAGAGGCTGAGGATGCAGAGGTTACTGTAGGTCAGAAAGCAGCAAAGGCTGAGGATGCAGAGGTTACTGTAGGTCAGAAAGCAGCAAAGGCTGAGGATGCAGAGGTTACTGTTGGTCAGAAAGCAGCAGAGGCTGAAGATGCAGAGGTTACTGTAGGTCAGAAAGCATCAGAGGCTGAGGATGCAGAGGTTACTGTAGGTCAGAAAGCATCAGAGGCTGAGGATGCAGAGGTTACTGTAGGTCAGGAAGCAGCAAAGGCTGAGGATGCAGAGGTTACTGTAGGTCAGAAAGCAGCAAAGGCTGAGGATGCAGAGGTTACTGTAGGTCAGAAAGCAGCAGAGGCTGAGGATGCAGAGGTTACTGTAGGTCAGAAAGCAGCAAAGGCTGAGGATGCAGAGGTTACTGTAGGTCAGAAAGCAGCAGAGGCTGAGGATGCAGAGGTTACTGTAGGTCAGAAAGCAGCAAAGGCTGAGGATGCAGAGGTTACTGTAGGTCAGAAAGCAGCAGAGGCTGAGGATGCAGAGGTTACTGTAGGTCAGAAAGCAACAGAGGCTGAGGATGCAGAGGTTACTGTAGGTCAGAAAGCAGCAGAGGCTGAGGATGCAGAGGTTACTGTAGGTCAGAAAGCAGCAGAGGCTGAGGATGCAGAGGTTACTGTAGGTCAGAAAGCAGCAGAGGCTGAGGATGCAGAGGTTACTGTAGGTCAGAAAGCAGCAGAGGCTGAGGATGCAGAGGTTACTGTAGGTCAGAAAGCAGCAAAGGCTGAGGATGCAGAGGTTACTGTAGGTCAGAAAGCAGCAGAGGCTGAGGATGCAGAGGTTACTGTAGGTCAGAAAGCAGCAGAGGCTGAGGATGCAGAGGTTACTGTAGGTCAGAAAGCATCAGAGGCTGAGGATGCAGAGGTTACTGTAGGTCAGAAAGCAGTAGAGGCTGAGGATGCAGAGGTTACTGTAGGTCAGAAAACATTTAGCTGTAGGTGATAAATATGATTTAAAGGACCCAGATAAATGACTTTAAAAAGCACATAGAGATGTAGATTCCTGTTACAGAGACTCCTTCATTGAAATAATACTATAATGGTGTTAACATCAAAATATGGTGTCAACACAGACCCCTCTACCTGGAACATGTGTGTGTTGCTCCTCACTGCAGTGGCTCACTCTACTCTCACTCTTCAACATGTTTATGAATTTTGTCATATTTGTAAGACATGGATTTTTTAAATTTTGTATGTTTTCATTCTATATTTTACTGCAAACCTTGAAATTTAGAGACATTTAAAGTATTTGACTTACATATCTGTTTATTAAATGATTTGTTCAAATAAAAGATGATGGAGATAAATGTGTTTGGTTACTTTAATTAATGGATACTGACAAATATACATTTTTTAAAAGTATGAAGTAGCCACAAAGTGAGGAAAAAAAAGAAATCCTGAATGGGAAAAAAAAGGTGCATCGAAAATCGTTATAATCGTGATAATCGTTGCATAATCGAATTGCAGCACCCTGAATCGTAATTGAATCGTGAGGTGCCTTGGATGGCACACCTCTAGTTCATAGTGAGGATACCATCATCTGATAAAGATGCTACCTCTATCTGTAACAAACACATCTCACAGGGAGAGAATGAACACTGATGCAGAGTTAAATCATGCTCCTGTCTTCTGTGAAGGTTTAAAATGACAAATATGAAACGTCTTCACGTCTGTTTATGATAAGACACTTTTGTTGTTGGAGAGGAAGTGATGCCTGCAGAAGAAAAGAAACCCCAAACCAAACAACCACTGAGAGTAACCCTCCTTTTGTCAACAGCATGTATTACCCAGAGACATCCTCCACAGTCCTCCTGCTGCAGCACATTTCCCGAGCCCTCTAAAGGGAACAATCGTCTCCCCCGCATCACTTAATGACCGATCCTCAGCCGGCTCACAGCTCGGCCCGTCTCTGAGGTGCTGCGGCTGCTGAGCACCTGACCGCACTGCACGGTGACAACGGATACACAGAGGACGAGGCGCCATAATGAAGCGCCATCAGTCGGGTAATGACAGAGCAGAACTTCTTCACTGTGTCATCCAGTCCCTGAGGGGGAGGGGGGGGGACCTGTTGGGGACTGAACAGATTAATTGGCTGTCTGCAGGGTTCACGGACGTGTTTACTTTAGCAGTCGACCTCCAAACTCCACTTATACGGACTTTTATCTTAACTACACATCCGCAGTGATTCTGGAGCTCAGAGCTGACTCTGTTTGTAAAAGTCCCTCCAATGCAAAGAGATGATAACACTGTCGGGTTATAAGCTCGCCACACTGAGAAGCTTTCTAGTGATACGACTCCTGAAGGTCAAAGATGCTGTGACCCTCTGACTGAGATAGGCGGCCATGTTTAACCATTTCTTTTAACAGAGCGATGAAACAAGTCTGAGCTTCCTTTGAGTCTTCTTTTAAAGATAGTCCTTTCTGGATTAAATTCATGTCATCCTCGACAGTACACGGTCATCCCAGTCACACATCAATAATGTCACCCGGTCAGCATACTTGCATCTCCATAACATCCCGCCTGCGTCCATCTCTCTCCCCAAACAGTACATCCATTCTGGTTCACACCCAGGTCACCTCCCGCCTAGATTACTGCAACTCCCTTCTTCTTAGTTTACCAGACAAATCCATCCTTAAACTTCAACTGGTTCAAAATTCATCACCAGAACCCCGTCCACCAGCCACATCACACCTGTCCTGCAGCAGCTCCAGCGGCCTCCCATCAACTACTGCATCATCTTTAAGATTCTGTTCCTCACCTACAAGGCCATCAACAACCGAGCTCCTCAGGACCTCATTGAGCTCCTCCATACTAAAGTACCCAACCGTAGTCTCAGGTCCTCCTCTTCCACCCAACTCACCCTCCCACCTGCTCGCTTGACCATCACGGGGTCGAGAGCCTTCAGCTGCTCGGCCCCCCGCCCAGTCAGAAACCCCCTTTCTTTTGGCACTATTTTCAGACGCACCTCGCAGACCGGTGTTCTTCCGCTGCATGAGCATGGATACACGCTGATCAGCTGTTTGGATCTGTCTGCACTTTTATGATCAAAAACTACAAACTGAAAAATTAGTGATTCTGACAGCGACGATGACATGCCGTTTACTGTGGACACAAGAGGATCCCTCTATGAACCAGAGTTTACAGAGGAAGAACTCCAGATGCAGACCCAACGTACCAACGAAGAAGAAGAGAGGGGAGAACGTTCTGTGCTGACGAGTGAGCAGGAGAGATCGCACGTTACCTGGTGGTGCCGGTGTGTAAACTGTGAGCCCATGCCAACGAATCCAGAGAGCTTCTGCTGTCAGGAGAGGGACTTAGTGACAACTTCAGGACCTTTCTGAATCAGAGGATACCAGCGGCTCACATACGGCTCCAGTCTGCAGACTTCACCTTCACTTTAATTTTTCTAGTATTGCTTTGTTATTCTGTTGTATTTATGTATTTATTTACTGTTGGTATGTTGCACGGTGACCTTGAGTGTCCAGAAAGGCGCCTTTAAATGAAGTGTATTATTATTATTATTATATAATTATTATAAGAAGCTCAAATGTAAGTCAAAGCATGTCACTGAAACAATGACGCCGACTCTGTTTGATCTTAAAGTTTGAAAATGACCCAAACTGATAAATCAAATTAATGCATGAACAGATTTTATTCATCAAATTTGTCTTTTAATGATCTTTAGTATTAAACAAAATAAATACAGCAAAGCTACAGTGTGTTTTCCTTTCACTTCTATGACCCTGAAGTAGCTCATATAACTTCACCGTCTGCGTCACATCCATTTCCAGTGTTTGGAAAAAAGATGCACGCAAAGCCAAGAGGCATTTTTGTAAAATCAAGTTCAAGACCCAGCTTAGAGAAACGTTATCGTCTCCCTCTTTGATTTGATAAAACCGACGTTTTAAGTCTCCAAAGGCCAAAAAAAGTCCTCCTGCTCTGAGAGGCTTAATGGAAACAAGCTGACAGTCTGGAGCTAATCTCCCATACTTCATTTGGCCAGATGAGACCCAATTCATTAAAGCTGCACTCTCATCTGATAGCAGCATAAGATCTCTGACAATCTGGATAATCTTTCATCTTTATGGAAACAAAGACAGACCCGTCACCCGCTCCTCTTCCTACCCCCAGCCGTGCATCTTACTGTAAAGAGTGGAGGCTTTCCCCGACGCACTCGGCTAAGTGGTCTGTCTCATTTTAAAGCCCTCTCAGCCTTTAGGGAGGAGGGGAGTAGGAGAGATTAAAGGCCTGCAGCAGACCTCTGCACTGCAGGAGCAGCATGCTGACCTGACCTCAGGGTGGCCAACAGAGAGACAGAATGCTCAATGAGGCTCACGGAGATCTGGATGTGTGAATGCATCAGTGCAGAGCTGCATGAGGGATGGAACAGTAATGTCAGTTCTGCATTATTCTGTGTGATACTGCAAGAACAGAGGAGTCTTGATTCTGGTGTGGACCTGTGACAGAAAGAGACGATACGTCCTCCATGCTAAAAGTGTAGTTTAGTTTCAGCTGCATCCTCCGTGTGCCCATCATCCTGCTCGCTGCCACAGATGGAAACGGTAAACATCGGCGTAAGTGGCGAGGAACAGCTCAATTTCAAAAGCGGGGATGTTGAAGCTGCTTTTAAATCTGACGGGTGGAAGCATTTTGGTTTCTTCGTGTCAAGAAAAGGAAAGCGGAGAGAAGGTGACGGACAAAGAAAGAACGGTACGCAGACTCTGTCAGACGAAGAGATTCAAGGCGGAGTGATGAAGAAACACAGCCAGGACACAAGACTCTAAAGGAAGCACATCACTTCCTTGTTTGAGCGATGAAGGGATCACAAGATGTGTTTATGGTTATGAAGTCAGAGACCTACAACCTTTTCAGGACTCAGGTTTGTTACCACACTGGAGCCAAAGATTCTCATCACAGCTGTTCTTTTGTCAAACACCAGGGCCTGTATGCACGTCCAGCCATTCCTCAAACGGGACCATTAGTCTTAACATACCGTTATGGAGCATCCCCAACCTGTTATTGCAATATCATCACATCAGGAGATTTTGACATCACTTCATCCCCACCCAGTGGCGTAGAATTGCGTATGGACCGTAGGGACGTGTCCCTACCAATCTGAAGCGATGGCTGAAATGTCCCCACCAATATTAAAGCTGCTGTGAGGAGCTTTTGTTCTGTGCCGATTCTGGCGCCCCCTTGTGGACAAAGTGATACCTCTTATCTCTTGTCCTATACATGCAAAAGTAGTGTTTTCAACAAAAACCTCACCCTGTTGTCTTTTAACAGTCATCTTTATCAGGCAATGTGATTATTTTCCATGAAAACAGTCAAATAAAGGCTGATTCTGAAGCGAGATGTCCATCATCTGGTCTGACACCTACCCCCTCAGGGCGGTTTCAGGCATAAAAAATGACAACAGAGAAGGTGTCAGTGTTGCTGCTGATGGTCTTGTTTGCTATTGAAGGTCATAAAGAGGCATCAGTATCATTTTCAGTCTGTTTCTCAGCCAGTTCAAAACTCCTCACAGGGCCTTTAAGGTGGAAGGGGGAAAAATGCACTTCATGCAACACATAAAGGGTTAAATCTTTCCCCACTTTGGCACCGCCACCCAAATACGTCTTTGAGACCGGTCTGTTTTTTTGGTTGGCTTAGCTCCCTGTTGTCAAGTCAAGTCAAGTCAACTTTATTTATATAGCACATTTAAAACAACCAGTGTTGGCCAAAGTGCTTTACAAGGTAAAAAGTAAAAATTACATGAAGACAACAATAAACAACAACATAAGAGGATATTAATGTCCTCTTCACGAGGAGAAGGTCAAAGAGAAGAGATGGGTCTTCAACAAAGATTTAAAACATTCAACAGTTGGGGACGATCTTAATTGGAGTGGCAAGCCATTCCAGAGCTTGGGGGCCGCTGCTGCAAAGGCTCGGTCTCCCCGGGTTTTAAGGCGACTTTTAGGCACATCCAGGAGCAGCTGGTTTGTTGACCTCAGTGCTCGAGTTGGGTTGTGAGCATGGAGAAGATCAGCCAAGTAGGATGGTGCCAATCCATTTAGGGCCTTGTATGTTAAAAGTGCAACTTTAAAATCAATCCTGTGACAGACTGGGAGCCAGTGGAGAGCACGCAGCACAGGTGTGATGTGCTCCCTCTTTTTCCTGCCAGTCAGGAGGCGAGCAGCCGCATTTTGTACAAGCTGCAGGCGCTGAATAGACGCCATGTCTAAGCCGACATACAAAGAATTACAATACTCAAGCCTAGCCGTAATAAAGGCATGTACAACTCTCTCTAGATCCTTAGGAGGGAGATAGGCCTTCACCTTCGCTATGAGTCTCAGCTGGAAGAAGCTGGACTGAACCACAGAAGAGATTTGTTTCTGACTTCTGCTTCTTCTGTAGGCCAGTGCTTCCAAAACTGTGGGGCGATGCAAAGGTACATCACTTCAGGAAGGCAGAGCCACGCTCATCAAACAGAAGCAGAGCTGTGCAGCTCGGGCTGCAGGTATTTTCATCTGTTCCCAGTTCTACCTGCTTCAAAGTGTGTTAACACTCGGTTTACTAAAGTCTAAAACGTGTAGGATCGATGGCTGTAGCTGTGACTTGATGCAAGATGAAGAAATTAAATAATAGAACTCCACCTATAATTCACAATCAAAGTCCCCTCATGTTAGGTAGTCCCAAAAACTTTATTTTGAAAGGGCTGTAACAGGAAGCAGCATGTTGTCAGGTGCAATTACTTGAGAGAACTCAAAGAGTAAAATACAGCACCTGTAGATGTCTCAGTTATATCAACCGGGGAGGAGAGGAGAGGAAAGTCAGATAATACAGATTTAGTAAGAAGCTACAAATTCTTGAGTTCTGAACAGAAAGAGGATTATAAAAACATCTTTCTGTGGTCTCAGGCTCAGACATGAGTCGAGTGTTGCATTGCAGTGTTGCACTTGTTTGATGGGGCTCATAGTGAGTTAACATATTTTCCATGTAAAAAATCAAACCTACGCCCTTGTCCTCACCTTGCATGCATGCATCTTAACTTCTGTGCATTAAAGAATAAAGCCTCTGCAGATATATTTGGATGCAATGAGTGTTCACAAACAGAACTCTGCAGGGGCGATATCTGACTTTCATGAGGTGTTTGCGTTCACAGAAACTACTCCAAGGTTAGAAGGTCAAAGCACTCTGGATAAGTTGTGAGAGTAAAGCAGAAGGTCCTGAGTCTAAATCTGATTTGTTATAAAAGTGTTTACAGAGGTTACATTTTTCCTCTGGAGGCGAGAGGAAGGTCAGCGTTTGACACGGCTAAGTGTGGAAAGAAACAGAAACTGATGAGAGGACATTCACTCCACAAAGAAAACAGACGGAGGGAGAGAAGTGTTTCTCTTTCATCGAGGCGAAGAGAAAGAACAGAGATGAAGATAAATGCTCTGATTCTGCAGATTAAAAAAAACCCACAGTCCTCTGTCAGAACTACTCAGAGCGCTTTTACAGTGAGATGAATTAAAACACTGGTACAGCGTATTAACTTCCCCTTTTACACACTCATACAGCCGTTTAGAGTTCATGTTTCTTTGACATGTTAATGCATCATGCCTCATTCATTCATTTCACCACCTCAGAGATAAATGATGCATGCTCACCTGTGCTGCAGACGCTTTATAATGCTGCATTGTTTGACTTGTGTTTTATCTTTTCTTTCAGATTATTGATCCACAGAAGGTTTGCTGAGCATGCATGTTCTTATTCAGCAGCAGTCAGGTGGCGTTTATACAGTTCAGCATTTCTGCACCTGGGAGTTCAGAGAACACAAACACTTGGCTGCAAGATACCAGCTAGCATTTTCTTAAGATGTTCTTCAGAGTGTGTCTGATGTATAGACTTACAGTTACCAGCTCTGCTTCAAGGTCAGCTGCAGGCCGAGAAGCAACATGCACACACATGTCATAGTCACAATGCACAATAGTAAGGCTGTCTGAAGACATGTGTATTGATTAAGGTACGTGTGTTGGAGACCAGAGCCAATATGGAGACGGCTGCGTACGACACCCAACTTCCAGGCCAATAGGAGTTGGCTGCGTACTTCCTGTTATGATATCCATGACTAGGGGCGCATTTTACCTGAATCCCTGCAGGAGCTCTGTCATTTAGAGACCAGCGCTGTACCTCTTTACATGTGACCACAATAAATGTTATCTGAGATCTGAACAAATTCTCCAGTGTTCATTCTCAAGCTGTCAGCAAAAGAATTGGGGCTAACACAGTTCTAGACCAGCAAAGAGTTGGAGCCGCTTTAGAACCGGCTTTCCTGGCTCTGAAACTGCCTTGGTCAAAAAAGGGGTAACAGAGGAAGAATCAGATCCAATTCTGAGTCCAGTCCCTGATACCTGAGCTTGAGTCCCAGGAATCCCCTGCAGGAACTGCTGCAGAACAAGACGGCATGTGAAGCATCATGCAGGGGAACATACCTGCAAGAACTTGAATCAATGATTGTGTCCTTAAAGGTGACATATCATGCAAAATCGACTTTTTAACAGTTCTCTATCTGAAATATGTGTCCCTGTCTACAAACCCCCCAAGAATGAAAAGAATCCATTCTGCCCCTGTTCTGATTTCTCCACCTTTCTGTAAATGTGTGCTGAAACCAGCCGTTTCAGTTTTCAGTGTTTTTCATACGTCACAACGCCATCCGGTCTGTAACAGGAAGTCAGAGCTCGGAGCTTGTTCAGCCCATAGACTGTATAAAATACAACTCAACCCCTCCTCCGTTTTTCATTCCCTGCACACATGTGTGCTAACAAGGAGCTTAGGAGGGAGGCATGCTAGTTGTAGGCTGTCTTAATAAACACAAAGGTCGCTTTGACTCCCCACGTCTGCAGATTTGAAGATCTAGTGGATGATTTTTAGTTTTCATGGAAAAGCGCTAGCGCTAGTTAGCATAGCCACATAGCTACATGTTGGTAGCTGTGTACCAAGACACACGTCGACATGCTGACAAATAAAACAACAAGAAACACTAAATCTGTGACCAATGGTTCAGAAAGGTCCTGCTGCAGGCGCCTCTCCGTCAGGATCAGATTCTGGATCAGATTCAGAGGGTTAAAGTAAGCAGGTGAGCAGCCGTGTATATTCAGCCAACATGTAAACATTAGATCAATGTGCTGGAGAGCTGAGGCCACACCCACTTCCCGAGGGGGCGTGGTCAGAGAGAAAACAGAGTGTTCTGAGGAGGACTGAAGAAGAGGGTTTTTCAGGCAGACCAAGATCTGATTTCAAAGTGTTTTTTTGAGCATAAACTTTAAAGACATGTTTTGGGGACCTCTTAGACCAATATATGTTGATGAAAAAAGCGTGATATGTCACCTTTAAACACAAAAACGAACAAAAGTCATAGAACAGTCCTCCCTCCCTCTTCAAAGTTTGAATGCAGTCCATTATAGAGTCAAGGTCACCAAATCAGGGTTCACGTCAGACCTGATCCTGAGTCCTGGACTGTGAGATTATATAATATAAAGTGGTTTCACACCATAACTACTCTGATGCTGCGTTTTAAATGTTTGCTCCCCAACATTCAGACTTGATGAACCGACGAGTGTGCAGCAGTTATCGTGCTTTAACACCTTGATAAGATGTGGGCTGACTCATTAGCAGCAAAGTGAACTAAACAGGCACGGTAACATGACGCCATTAAAACCACTAACAGGCTTTTTAAAACGCCGCTGATGAGTTGATGAAGATGATTAATTGCTCTATATTTTCCCCTGGAGTGCTCTCTCTCTCTCTCTCTCTCTCTCTCTCTCTCTCTCTCTCTCTCTCTCTCTCTCTCTCTCTCTCTCTCCTGTGCAATGAATCATGGGAGAAATAAGTTTGTCTACACCATGCACGCACTGCACTACTGAATTATTATGGATCCTCCGAGCATGACAGGAGTTTTGAAAATAATTATGAAGTTGAGGCTAAATTCCTGCATGCTGGGTGATTATAAAGAGAACGTGGGCAGCAGAGAACCTGGAGGGGAGGAAGTGTTGGTTCACAGTGAGAAGAACGTAGCTCTGATTCTCACGCTGGACCTTTTCCACACGGATCTGACCCGCAGTAATAAGTGACCTGTGTGTTTACAGGAGATAGCATGCTAATGTGTCCACATTAACATGCAGGTTAGAGCGCTCTGAACAAAGGGAAGCATGCTGCCCGTCAGCTCTGAATGCAGAGAGGAGCGTCCACATGAAAGCTCAACATGGTTTATTCACTGTGTTTGTAATTGCACAAAAGGACACGGCTCGCTCCGGCCACGAGGTGATGTGTGTTTTCTGGCTTTCCTCCATGCTTTTAGGCGTCTGCTCCTCTGCATGTGAAGGATCAACAAACTGTGAGCACAAACTTTAAGAGAGTAGCAGCTCAGTTTCTCCACAGACGGCATCAGATTAGACCCCGAGATACTTAAACTCCCCCACTTGGAGCAAAGTCTCACTCCCCAATGAGAGAGAGCAATCCACCGTTTTCCGGCAGAGAACCACGGCCTCAGACTTGGAGGTGCTAACTCTCATCCCGGCCGCTTCGTACTCAGCTGCAAACCGCCCCAATGCCCGCTGGAGGTCCCCGCTTGAGGAAGCCAACAGAACCACATCGTCTGCAAAAAGCAGAGATGAGATTCCAAGCTCCCCGAACTGGAGACCCTCCTCCCCCTGGCTGTGCCTTGAGATCCTGTCTCCATCTAAGGGTGCAAATGGTGTCCCTGGCCCAAAAACGTTTGAGAACCCCTGGCTTAGACGCACCATGTGGAAGCATTTCAGGCCAATAATAATAAATATTAATAACTTAGTAAATCGGCTGTAACTCTGGTGCCAACTACTGATGTTTAATAATTGAATTGACTAAATGAGCACTTCCCTCATTAAGCCCTCAGTTAACACCGTCTGCATTATTTATCTCACCTGACCACGTTCACAAGTTCAGCTGACTTGTTTTCCAAGGACTTTAAATACGAGTCTCTTGTGGCTGATTTGTTTGGATCCTTCACAGGATTAACATCAAATCACAAAAAAACTCCATCCACAGCAGCCTCCTCCTCCTCTTCATCCTCTTCATCGTCTGCAGCATCTGTTGTCATCGCTGCATTCACAACATCAAGGCCCCCTCAGTAAAAAGCTGCTGAGTTTCTCTCTGGGTTTCAGATGCATGGTACGGCTCCACATCAAGGTGTTCCACATGAGTGTAGCTTGTAGCTGGGATTTAGCAGGGCAAGCCAAAAAAAGAAGAAAAGCGGTGCATCATCTTAGCACAAAAAGCCTTTGAGCTCTCACCCTGAAGCCAGCAGCTCACTGCGTGTTGTTTTAGAAAACCGTGTTGACTAGGAGCTTGTTGCCAAAGGAGATGTTGAGAACTAACAATCCACTACACGCCTGAAATGTTGAGCTGAGGAGTCAGACCACACTCTGGAGACTTTGGAGATTTGGGATTCTTCTTCTTCTTCCTCTATCATCACCTTCTCTCACACTAAATGTTTGACTCTTTCAGCGTTCAGAAGCTGGCAGAGCCGCTCTCACAAGGTCTGCTAACAAAAACGTTTGGCTTTGGAAGAACTCCTCGAGAGCCACTGAATGGTTTTGGCTGCCAGCGAGTGTTTATGTAATTTTAGAAAAACAGGAGAGCTCAAGGTGCTGAATAAAAAACT
>NC_048276.1:2014901-2049526 GCF_009762535.1 Notolabrus celidotus
TCTTCTTGTTCTTGTTCTTGTTCTTCTTCATCTTCTTCATCTTCTTGTTCTTCTTGTTCTTCTTGTTGTTCTTGTTCTTGTTCTTCTTCTTCTTCTTCTTCTTCTTGTTCTTGTTCTTGTTCTTGTTCTTCTTGTTCTTGTTCTTCTTGTTCTTGTTCTTGTTCTTCTTGTTCTTGTTCTTGTTCTTCTTCTTGTTCTTGTTCTTCTTCTTCTTCTTCTTGTTCTTCTTCTTCTTCTTCTTGTTCTTGTTCTTGTTCTTGTTGTTCTTGTTCTTCTTGTTCTTCTTGTTCTTCTTCTTCTTGTTCTTCTTCTTCTTCTTCTTCTTGTTCTTGTTCTTGTTCTTGTTCTTCTTCATCTTCTTCATCTTCTTGTTCTTGTTCTTGTTCTTGTTCTTCTTCTTGTTCTTCTTCTTCTTCTTCTTCTTCTTCTTCTTCTTCTTCTTGTTCTTGTGGCTTGGTTCTTGTTCGTGTTCCTTGTTCTTGGTTCTTGGTGTCTGGTTCTTGTTCTTCTTCTTCTTCTTCTTCTTCTTCTTCTTCTTCTTCTTCTTCTTATTATTATGCTTTATCTGTCATAACAGAACCATAATCTCACCATGTCAACCTCTCACTACTGGAACTTTTTAAATATAATCACTGCTACTTAAACCACTTGAAACATTTGTATATATCTAAATTTGTATTCTATCTTTATTTATCAATTTTTATTTTTATTTATTTCATTTTACTACATGAAACTTTGTCTTGATTGTACTTATGTCTGGGTTGCTGCAACAACTGAACGTCTATATATAATTATTTGACATTTCAAAGAGTTCGTTCCAGACTTTCTCTTTTGTTTTGAATTTGCTTGACACAAATATATAAAAGTATTGATTGATATAAGACACATAGAATCTTATAACCGGTCAGTGAGTTGAAGTTTGATGATATGTATTCAAACAGCTTGTGTTGACAGTGATCAGAATCAAACCTGAGCTCAGACTGAATTTTTTTATGTTTCACTTCTCAGTGATGTTGTTGGTTAGCCGGACATGCTGACTGAGCTGCAGTTTAATTTCTAATTCATTCATTTATTCATTGATTTTTGCATTTTGATATTGTTCCCCATCTAAAGTGTGTCAGTGGCTGTTATTGTGTCTACTCCTTTAACAAAGGTTAACTCTCAGGAAGAAGAAAGAATCAGCAGCTCAGTTGATGAGGACTCGCAGTGGACGTGCCAGACTCCAGCTGCTCTCAATCTCCCCACTATCATCTCTCTCTCTCTCTCTTCATCTCCCTCTATCCCTCTCTCCAACACGGTCTCAGCAGATGTGTGTCTGACATGAGTCTGGTCCTGCTGGAGGTTTCTGCCTGTTAAAGGAAGTTGTCCTTGCCTCTGTAACTTGCTAAATGCTGCAAAGTGCTCTGCTCATGGTGGATTAAGATGAGATCAGACTGAGTCCTGTCTGTGAGATGGGACTGGATCTGATCCTGGTCTTGATGTTGGGTCTTTGTTAATAATAGAACTTAGAGTAAGTCTGTAAAAGCCGCTCTTGTTTCTCTTGTTTTCTCCTTTATGATTGTTTTGTCTTGTTTTTGTGTCGGGGGATAAAACACTAACACGCCTGTCCTGAGGAGCTCCATG
Source organism: Notolabrus celidotus (assembly GCF_009762535.1). NCBI lineage: Eukaryota > Metazoa > Chordata > Actinopteri > Labriformes > Labridae > Notolabrus > Notolabrus celidotus. The sequence continues at coordinate 2,016,525 of NC_048276.1, forward strand.
TTTTACTCCTTCAGCTGTGAGTCTGGAGCATGAAAACACTCTCTCACCCTGCAGCGTGTTCATCTCCTCAGATGGCTTTTAAAAGGAGCTGAGCATGTGACACAGTAGATTAAAGCTTGTGACGCAGCAGGCTGCAGACTCCGTGTGTTCAGCGACACGCTGATCTGACTTTGGGCGCTGAAATATCTCAAAACCCAACGAGCAGGACTTTACCCTCCAAGAACATCTGTGAGTAAAGATTTATCCTCCACTGGAGAAAGTTTGGATGGACGACTTTATTCATCTTTGCCTCTTTGATCTTTAAAAGCATTATCTCTGTGAGGCTGAATTCATGAATTCCTACAGGACCTGAATGTGTCATCTGCAGACTTCCTTGAAACATGTCAGTGTCACTTATTGCTGGTTTTGATTGATGTGAATCTTTTGTTGGATCTTTGAGCGCCGCTGTGCCAGAAAAGACTCTTCGTTCATTATTTCTTCTACAGGAAGTAAGACAAAAATCACTCCATCTTTTTTAATCATGAGAAGAGACAAAGTGTGTCGTTTAAAAACTATAGTGAGCTGACAAAAGATTCACCAGAGTTACATTTCATAAACTATATTTAGCTGTAAGGTTGTTTTCCTTTGTGTTGATACTGAAACTCCTCTTCCAGCCGCTCATGTAACGTGTCAGACTGAAGCCAGCACCTGATCCTTTATCCCTCCTCCTCCTCCTGCAGGCAGACTTGGACATGGTCTCTGCTTCCTGGCAGAAGTCCCTGACACCACAGCATTGCTTGGGAGGAGTCTAATTAACACTCATCTCTAAAGCCCATTTCCTGATACCAGATGATGCCCGCAATAATTTCATTTCCTCACCCTGCAAATGTCAATGCCAATCTTTTATAAAGTCCCCCCCACTGTTTCCCATCAGACCCTCATGGGGAGATAACCTCAGTCAACATTTCTCATTGTTAAACCAGATGATTAAATGTTCCAGCCACATGTCACTCACCCTGTAATAACTCTGGAGACGAAGAAGAAGAAGAAGACACAATCTAATCAGCTGACGCCGAACACGAGCAGAGACACGTTTAGATTCTGGAGGATTCTCTGCAAACACTGAAGATGTCTCTTTCTGTTTGTTGTTAAAAGTGTGAGTTAAGGACTTCTTTAGTTTAGGAATTTGTTCAACTTATATTTAACACCTGAGATAAGGTTAGAATATTTTAGTTTCTTCCTGTGGTGTTGTTTCCAGTGAATTTCTCTTTGCTCCTTCATCCTCTCTGAATTAGATTGTTAATGCTCCTTAATTAGATATTTGTTATGGACTACTTATCTTTTCACCAGACTGACTCTCTTATCTGTTATTACACTGATCTTTTAATGATTTCATCCTACCTATCTATTGACTTATTAATCAGTCTGCCTGATACCTGTGGTATACTGTAGCTCCTGTGTATATTTCATTGATGTCTGTTTGTCTCCATGTTTGTTTTTATGTTTTTATCTTAATTTAATTTTGCATTTCTTTTGTACAAGCTGCTCCATACAGATCGTACGGTGGCTGGGGAGTGTACAAAGAAACACTTTTAAGAGAGGGGAACATTTATTACCTGTAACAAATGAACAAACGTCAGATTCTTAAAGGTGACATATCACGCTTTTTTCATCAACATATATTGGTCTAAGAGGTCCCCAAAACATGTCTTTAAAGTTTATGCTCAAAAAAACACTTTGAAATCAGATTTTGGTCTGCCTGAAAAGTCCTTTTCTTCAGCCCTCCTCAGAACACTCTGTTTTCTCTCTGACCACGCCCCCTCCGGAAGTGGATGTGCCTCGGCTCTCCAGCATGTTGATCTAATGTTTACATGTTGGCTGAATATACACGGCTGCTCAGAGACCCGCGTTACTTCAACCCTCTGAATCTGATCCAGAATCTGATCCTGACGGAGAGGCGCCTGTAGCAGGACCTTTCTGAACCATTGGTCACAGATTTAGTGTTTCTTGTTGTTTTATTTATCAGTATGTCGACGTGTGTCTTGGTACACAGCTACGAACATGTAGCTATGTGGCTATGCTAACTAGCGCTAGCACTTATCCATGATAAATAAAAATCATCCACTAGATCTTCAAATCTGCAGACGTGGGGAGTAAAACCGATCTCTGCCAGAAAGGCAGCAGGACCTTTTATGAACGATTGGTCACAGATTTAGTGTTTCTTGTTGTTTTATTTGTCAGTATGTCGACGTGTGTCTTGGTACACAGCTACAGCTATGAACATGTAGCTATGTGGCTATGCTAATTAGCGCTAGCACTTATCCATGATAAATAAAAATCATCCACTAGATCTTCAAATCTGCAGACGTGGGGAGTCAAAGCGACCTTTGTGTTTATTAAGACAGCCTACAACTAGCATGCCTCCCTCCTAAGCTCCTTGTTAGCACACATGTGTGCAGGGAATGAAAAACGGAGGAGGGGTTGAGTTGTATTTTATACAGTCTATGGGCTGAACAAGCTCCGAGCTCTGACTTCCTGTTACAGACCGGATATTGTTGTTACGTAACAAAAACACTGAAGTCTGAAACGGCTGGTTTCACACATTTACAGAAAGGTGGAGAAATCAGAACAGGGGCAGAATGGATTCTTTTCATTCTTGGGGGGTTTGTAGACAGGGACACATATTTCAGGTAAGAAACCATTGAAAAGTCAATTTTGCATGATATGTCACCTTTAAGGAACGTACCAAACACTCAAAGTCTGGCGGAGAGAAACGAACTGTCCTGTCATTATCACAGGTCATTCTGAGGTGTCCTTTCAAAATAAAAGCCAAACGAAATTTGGAAAAAATAGCGACAATTCTGGATTCTTTCAATCAGAGATTATGAACAAAGAAATCAGTCAACTGAGTCATTTTAACCCTTTCAGATCTAGACCATTTTTGGGGGCGCCAGACTCTCCTGAATTTATTTTGAATATACTGAATGAGACAAATATGGTATCAATGGAAAGCTGAGAATGTCGGCTGTAACTGAGTTTTTAAAGCTTGTTGATAGGATTAAGGGTTCAAAAGTTATCAGGCTGTCTAGGTCTTTGAGGGTTAATTCAGACTAGCAGTGGAACACTAGTCAGTGGAAACTGGGATTCTGCTCATCATCTCTGATTGAAAATATCCAGATTTAAGTTATTTTTTCAAATTTCAAATGGCCGATATTTTAAAAGCCAAACGAAATTTTAAAAAATAGCAATAATTCTGTTTATTTTCAATCAGAGATTATGAAAGAATCCCAGTTTCCACTGAGTCATTATAATTCAGATTCATAGTGGACAACCTCAAAATGTAATCCAGCCAATCACAGCTTGATGTGTTTTGTAAATTTGAAATATCAGCCATTTTAAATTTGAAAAAGTAGAGATAACTTTGATATTTTCAATGAGAGATGATGAACAAAGAAAATCAGTCAACCGAGTCATTTTAATTCAGATTAATGAGGAACACTAATCAGTGGAAACTGGGATTCTGCTCATCATCTCTGATTGAAAATATCAAGATTTAAGTTATTTTTTCAAATTTCAAGTGGCTGATATTTTAAAAAGCCAAACTAAATTTAAAAAATAGCAATAATTCTGTATATTCTCAATCATTCAGTCATTATAATTCAGACTTATAGTGGACAACCTCAAAATGTAATCCAGCCAATCACAGCTTGATGTGTTTTGTAAATTTAAAATATCAGCTTTTTGAAATTTGAAAAAGTAGAGATAACTTTGATATTTTCAATGAGAGATGATGAATAAAATCCCAGTTTCCACTGACTACTGTTCCACTCTTAATCTGGATTAAAATGTGTCAGGTGATTGATTTTCTTTGTTCATAATCTCTGATTGAAAATATTCAGAATGGACCCCTTTTTTTTTTTTTTAAAGTTATATTTTTGGGCTTTTACACCTTTATTATAGAGGAGAGGACTTTAGATAGTGCAGGAAGCTGGGAGAGAGTGGGGGGTATTACATGCGGGAAGGAGGCTGCAGGCTGGATTTGAACCCTGGCTAACCCCTTCATGGGCACACAACTTAACCATGAGGCTAAGTCTGCGCCCAGAATTGTCCTCTTTAAAAAGAGAAACATTGTTTGGCTTTTATTTTGAAAGGACACATCAGAATGACCTGTGACAGTCCGTTTCTCTCCGCCAAAACAAACCCCTCACTTCCTGAACACTTCCTGTGTTTGGTAGAATCTTCTGTTTGTAAATTTGTTTCTGGTAAAAATGTCTCACAGCTTGTTAAAGTGTTTCTGATTTTGAAAATTTGCATTGCACTTTCCAGCCACCATAAGTTTGAAATCTGTGTTTTTGGTTTGCTACAAGGGAAATAAATCTAAAAATCCAAACATGGATGGATTAAAGAAACAATCTGACATCCCTCTCCAACCCCAGCGTTCATATCTCCAACACAGCTGCCTTTAAACTCCTACTACCTCAGCTTTAACTCACCTTCTCCAGCTCATCGCTGACCAGCCGGCCGTCCTGGTCCACGTCCAGGTATTTGAACATGGTGTCCACCAGAGCCCTCTTCTCCTCCATGTCTCTCTGCTGGCTCTGCTCTCCGGTCTCCAGCGCTTTGGGCTGCATATCCAGCAGCATGCTTTTCAGCTTGTTGTACTCTGACATGGTGCACGCGTTACCTACAGGAGCAAAACACACAGAGGAGGAAGAAGAGAAGACGTTTGATTAACCTCAATTAAAGAAGACGGAGACTTTGGATTCAAGCTGTAAATTGGATTTAATGCACTTTTGTGTTTTTTAAGAAGGAGCGGAGACAAAGAGGGCAAGAGGGAGAGATGATGTGCGTTTGTGTGTTCTTAAGTGTTACAAGAAAATGTTACTTTTATTGTTTGTTTAATTTGTCAGGCAGCTTTCTCACAGCAGGGGGTCCAATTAATTAAAAGTAATCCTTGAATCCACATGAAACAAAAGGTAAACATCCTCATTCAGACGCTCTCAGAGGCTCCTCGTCCTCTCTTGCTTTGGGATTAGAGCCGCCGCTTCAGAACAGGCTGCTCCTCTGCTCCCTGAATTCCTGCCCCCCCCCCCTCCTCTGCCTGATGAGGGTGCGCAGAGAAAATGAGAGACCACAAATTAATCACGGGCGACACTCACGCCGTGTGATTTTTTTTTCTTCACACTTGAAATCAATAATTATGCAAAACACGTCCGTCCCATGCTGTGACAGACTTGAAACAAACGGAGAGCGGGCGAATGAGCGGCAGATACAAAAGAAGGAGAGAGAGGGAGAGAGAGAGGGAGAGACTGGGGTGTATGCTTCTCTCTCTTGTCCCTCTTCTGCTTCCTCCAAACCCTTGTGACAGCGTGGCGCCCTGACGGGAGGCCGGGAGTCAGAAACATGGCGATGGCTGAGCAACACACACAAAAAAAAGAAAACTGCCCTGATGAATAACTCATGAAGTGACATCCCTGTAGATCCCAGCAGAGCAGACGCCCCCCCCTCTGAGAGTACACAAGAATGATCTAATCGCCTCATCTCATCACAACTCCTCTCTCTCATCAGAGCCAATGAACGCAGAATGAAGAGACACGACGGACCTGAAGGAAACTCTCTACATGTTTAGAGCCAGCGTGGTTTTTTGGTCTCAGACTTCAGCGGTGGGGCGTCCCGTCAGAGTGGATCTACTGCACACAAGTCAACAAGGGATCCACTAAGTCAGAGCCGGCAGAGAGAGTCTCCTGCTGAGGAACTCTACACTTGAAGTGCTGATTAAAGATGCACATATTAAGATGCTTATGCATATGTTCACTCACAAACTAAGAGTTTCCTGGGGTGCTAAATGTTTGCTCAGGGTGACCCAGGATCCAGTTTAACAACCCTCAAAACTCTCATTCATCAGAAGAGCTGAGCCGTCTAAATTTAGTTCAGGGGTAGATAATCTCCCCCCTAAAAAGCCCCTGCTAGGGGGGTAGTACTTTTCAAAGGTCCCAGGACTTTCAGGGGGCGGGGCCTGCAATGCTGAACGTGTCTGATTGGTAGATTAACCTGCAGTGTTTTTATTCCACCCGTCGTCCACAATAACATCACACACATTTGTGATTCACTTGATTTCAATGGGGTCACAGGAACCTTTTAGTTCAGGGTGAAGTAGCTCTGGGGAACTCTTGGTCAAAATGCACCTATGATCTCAGTTAAATCAGCCACTGTCTTCTGAAGAGGTCATATGAAGCCCAAAGCTGGCGGCTGCCATATTGGAAATACTGACTCCAACAATTCAGCTACTCTACAAAAGGAAAGGAGGTGGTGCTGAGGTCATCACCACAGTGAAAACACCGCCCCCCTGTATATGCTCGACTCTAAACTAAACTATAGATCTACGTTCCAACCCTCACATGAGGTCATGAGCTTTGGGTCCTGATCGAAAGACTAAGATCGCGGATACAAGCGTCCAAAATGAGCGTCCAGCAGAGAAAGTGGACACTCCAGGAACCAGAGTTTTTAGCACCTCATCATTGGCTTCAATTCTCACGATCAGAGGTTGCTGCTTGATCAGGAGGGAGCTCAGAGTAGAGCTGCTGCTCCTTCATATTGAAAGGAGTCAGTTGATAAGGATGCCTCCGGGCCTGCCGCCTGGATGGAGGCCTCAGGGTAGACCCAGAGCTCCGTGGAGGGACTACATATCCCAACTGGCCTCAAAACGCCTCAAGATCCAGGATGAGCTGGAAAACGTTGCAGGGAGAGGGACGTATGGGTCGATTTGTTTGCACTGCTTTCCCCGTGAACTGATCTTTGATAAGCAGATGAAAATGGATGGAAATACAAAACTTTCGGTGCAGAACGTTCAATCAAAAAAACGCACATGGGGACTGTTCTGAGCTGCTGATTATTCAAACATTTAGTTCCAAAGTTAATAAGAAGTAAAACAAAGAAATCAAGGACAGCTTTGAGTCTCTGTTTGAATGAATGCACTAAGGATCAAGTGACAGCATGTAATAAATTAAAGAGCTAAACTCCTTCAGTTTGTAGCACTCAGATTTGTCACCCATCGACCTGCTGGTTGTACCTAAAGTCTCTAAAAGTAGTATGGGAGGTAGAGCCTTCAGTTATCAGGCCCCTCTCCTTTGAATCATCCACCAGTCAGAGTCCGGGAGGCAGACACCCTCTCTACTTTTAAGAGTAGGCTTCAAACTTTCCTTTTTGATAAAGCTTATAGTTAGAGCTGGATCAGGCTTGGACCAGGTCTTAGTTATGCTGCTATAGGCTTAGACTGACACACTGGGATCCTGTCTTTCCCTCTCTCTCCTCTCTCTGCCTGTCTCTCACTTTAACTCTTCCTGTCCCATTAAAGTTACTAACCATAGACCTTTCTGGAGTCCCTGAGCTCCCTTGTCTCGTAGGTTCCTATGGATCTCTGCTGTAGATTCCTTTTTTGGGGTCTGTTATTCATCCTTTCTTTCCTTCTCTGTTCTCTTCTTTCTTTCTTTCATTTCATTCCGTCCTTACTTTGTGTCCTTTCTTTTATTCCTTTCATTCACCCTTTCTTTCTTTCTTTCTTTCTTTCTTTCTTTCTTTCTTTCTTTCTTTCTTTCTTTACTTCTTTCTCTTTTTTCTTTTTTCTTCCTTCTTTCCTTTTTTCTGTCTTCTTTCTTTTCTGTTCATCTTTCTTTCTTTCTTTCTTTCCTTTCATTCCTTCCTTAATTTCTGTCCTTTCTTTTATTCCTTTCATTCACCCTTTCTTTCTTTCTTTATCTCTATCATTCCGTATTTCCTGCTGTCCCTCTTTCTTTCTTTCTTTCTTTCTTTCTTTCTTTCTTTCTTTCTTTCTTTCTTTCTTTCTTTCTTTCTTTCTTTCTTTCTGTCTTCACTTCTCTCTCTTCTTTTGTCTTTTCTTTCTTTGTTCTTTCCATGTTTCTTCATCCTCTATGTCTCCTTTTCTAACCCCCTCCTTTCCTTCTGTCATTCCTTCACCATTTATTCTCCTCTTTTTCTTTCTTCTGGTCTCCCTCTCTTCTCTCTTTTCTTAGACCTTTCTGGAGTCCCTGAGCTCCCTTGTCTCGTAGGTTCCTCTGGATCTCTGCTGCTGTGGACGTGTCAGACTCCAGCTGCTACAACTACTACTATCCGTCTCCCCACTATCATCTCTCTCTCTCTCTTCATCTCACTCTATCCCTCTCTCCAACACGGTCTCAGCAGATGTGTGTCTAACATGAGTCTGGTCCTGCTGGAGGTTTCTGCCTGTTAAAGGAAGTTTGTCCTCACCACTGTAACTAGCTAAATACTGTGATGTGCAATGCTCATGGTGGATTAAGGTGGGGTCAGACTGAGTCTGATCCTGTCTTGGTGTTGGGTCTCTGTTCATAATTTGACATAGAGTGGTCTAGACCTGCTCTGTTTGTACAAGCGTCTTGAGATAACGTTTGTTGTGATTTGGCGCTGTACAAATAAAGATTGATTGATATCAGTGTTCATGGTTTCACATCATGATGGAGATCAGTGCAGAAAGTTATCTTCTGTTTGTCTCTGAGGAGATCTCATGATGTTTGAGGTGTGATCATAGTCACAGATGATTACACTTGCAAAGAAACATCCACACACAGGCCTCCCTCATTACACACACACACACACACACACACACACACACACACACAGCAGAGACAGAGTGCACTCCTCTCAACCAGCCGACAGTTAAGTCAAGGTCTTGGCAAAACCCCTGTTCAATGTTATTCCTGCGAGGGGAATGAGGCGTGAGCTGGATCCGACATGAGGGATCATCACCTAGCTGTCATCTCTGCTCCCGCTCAGGAAGGACAGAAACAAATTAACCCCACGCTGATTTACATCGTGTCATATGCAGAGAGAACAATCCTCTCTTTGCTCAGCCTCTCTCTGCCCACACGAGTCTGCACTGAGGGGGAAGTACTCTGAGAGGTGTTCAGACCGAGGAGGAAAACACATTTTAAGGTTCTTTAAAAAACGTGAGAGAGGAGACTCTATACCTGCCGGTGTGACAGGATTTGATTAAGGCCATAAATTACTCTGATGCCCTTACGACCTTCTTATCTCTCCAGGTGCCCCCCTCCATCCTCTGACCGAGGACCGACCGAGGAGGGAGTCTGTGTTTCACCCGGACCGTCCCGTGAATCACGCTGTCTTTCTTTCTGTGGAGTGAACGTCCTCTGATTCTGGATGTGCTGAGCGCAGCAGCTGCAGGGGTGGCAGAGAAATATCTGTCCTTATTACAGTGCATCCACCCCTGACTCTAACACTGTTTTATTGTTCTGGAGGGACCAGGACTCCCTTTATTGCCCGTTTGAAATGTTAGCTGCTTAAGTGAGTGATCCGAAGCTGCTCGCACCGTGGACGCCCAATGTCCCGGAGATGCAGCTCCTCTGCGGCGCTCGGAGCATCCTCGGAGCTCACACTCTATAAATGTCAGGCGGGGGGAAAACAAACAGAGGGAGGAGGAAGAGAGGAGGAAGAGAGGAGGAAGAGAGAAGGAAGAGAGGAGGAAGCTGCTGTCATGCTGAAGGGAGAGGAGGTGAACGAGAGAATGAAATGTCATGGGAGGACATTTAAAGAACAGGAATCTCTCTACATATAAAAACATATGAGGGAAGGACATGAGCAAGTGTGTCAATGTCACCTCTGTGTTGCATTCATACACATGCATGTTATTCTAAGATGCATCCTTTCCACTGCTGAGGGGAAACACTGAGACGCTGTGAGGAAGAATAAACCAGGAAGAACATGAACTGAACGCTCTGCAGAGATCTGCTGCAGACTTTTTCAACTGTTTACATTTCTAACTGCATCATGATTTAATGATTTAATCTCTGAACTAAAGATCTTATGGAGGGACTGATTTCTGTGCATTTTGTTTCTTGAGAAATGTTTAAAAAGCATTTGTTTTTCCTTCTTGAGTGTTTCTCTTTTTAATTATTGTCAAAAATGACTTTGAGAAGGAATTTCATGATGCTGCCTGCCTGTTATGGTGGATTATTATTATTTTTTTTAACAATCTTTTTATTGTGTTTTGCTTTTAACAGAGGGTGGAATCAAAATTAATGTAGAAAAATACAGTAAATAGATACAAAAAGACAACCTGCCCACCACCCACCACCTCCCATCCTGTTCAGGTCTGGTCCTTAGTTCCTTTAACAAGAGTGCCTGATTCATTGCAGTTCATAAGACATTTTGGGAGAATGAATAAGTAAGTACTTAAATAAGAATTAATTACAGCAACATAAATTACATTTCTGGGAGTCAGTTGAGATAATAGAGATAGTCAAAAAACAGTAAAAAGAGATTACAAAACTAAACAAGACACTCAGGTGCAGAGAGAGTGAAAGTACATGATTCTGCTCAATTGATCACAATCCCATAAGAAGGCCATCTGGAGCAATGAAAAGTAGGCTTGACTTATGTCAGTTGTCAGTATTTGTTTTTCTAACTGGAGAGAGGGGTTACAGATTCTGTTTTGTTTCGGTGGATTGAACATGAACCTGTCCTCACTCAGCTCTCCTTCTCTGAGCTCTGCGGTTCAAACACCTTTAAAAAGAAACTAATGACACCACTTTGAACCCTGCTGCTATCATCACCACCACTCAGGGTTTAAGTTTCTTTGGAGAGATCACTAACCTAAAGTTTCTCTCACCTGCTCCTTCATCATATTGATGGACAGGATCCAAGATGGTTTTATCTCACCTTACGGTCTATGGTGTCAACAAGCAGAAGCTAAATGTGTCTGAACACAGGCACTAGTTTTATCTCATCTGGATTACTGCTCACCAGTCTGGTCAGGTGCTGCCAAAAAAGATCTGTCTAAACTTCAAATAGCTCAAAATAAAGCCGCAAGAGTCGCTGTGGCCTGTCCATCAGGTGTGTGGCTGAGTATAGACAGTATGCATGCCAGGCTTTCATGGCTCAGAGTAGACAGGAGGTTGGCATGCAACCTTGCAAATTTTATTAGGAATATTTGTTTTAGCAAACAACCAAATTGTCTTTTTTCACAAATAAAGTATGTGAGGGACCAACACAGTCACGGTACCCGGCAGGCTGTTCAGGGTCATTTAGTTAAGAAGAGACCAAGAACAGATGAGGTGAGCAGATCTGTTATGTATAGAGCCATCACACTGTGGAATCATTTACCAGTCACTATAATTGAAGCCCCCAGTAAAGCCAGCTTTAAAAGACTCTTAAAGGAACACCTTAATCAGAACTCTAACATTAATGAATTTTAGTAAACATACTGTTTTGCTTTTTGATTCATTTTATTGCATGTTTGAAGCATTTTCATTTTTTCTATTTTATGTTTGTAGCATTTTTCTGTTTTTTTGTATTTTATTTCTATATAGCATTCACAGTTTTTCTTTGTAATGTTTGTTGAATTTTTAGTTTTGTATTTTATGTTTATTTTGTATGTTTTATGTAGACCCCAGGAAGAGTAGCTGCCGTGTTAGTGGCAGCTAATGGGGATCTGAATAAAGAAAGAAAGAACTGTTTTCCATGGATTGATTTGACATGACGTGTGATCAGTTTCTCTCTGGTGTTGCTCATGTTAGTGAAAGATAATAACCGTTGTCATGGGGTTTAGACCAATCAGAATCAAGCATCTTACACAGCCGGAAGATCAGGAAGAGAGCCGGGTATTAAGTAACATTCAATAAAAATTTAGAGAGCTATTGTGACAAAAAAACAAAAGCAGAGTGATAAAAACAAAGGATGATGTATGATTTAGATCAGGGGTTCCCAAAGCGTGGGTCAGGACCCCCTGGGGGTCGTGAGATGTCTTCCAGAATGTTTTTTTTTTTTAAAGTTATCTAAAAATATTACATTTCACCCATTATAGTAAAAAATATCGACAACAATAGTAGCTAAACTTGAAATAAAGCCATGAAAATTTAAAATGTAATGAGTTTTCTGCCTTTCTTTGTTTCCAGATGTCTCCTAAGTTTAGGGTTAGTGAACAGTTAATGATCTAAAGCATCAGTAGCAGCAGGTTAATTCATAACGGCACAGGAAACACAGACATGCTCATATAGGTAGTGTCATTTTCTGCAGACCAGCCAAATGAAGCCACATTAAATAACTCTGAGGGACAGCAAGTCTTTGGCACCAATATTTTGGGCATCAAGGGCTGAAAAGTTTGGGAACCCCTGATCTAGATATTTGGGATATTGTCAAAGACACAGATTTCTTCCTTCATTTTAAAATGAGCAACATGTTAGTATCAGAGTGACACATTGAAATTAAACCAACACCTCCTCTGTGTGATTTTAAGTTTTAAACCCCCTTCCTGTAAATCGTCCCGGTCTGACCCGACATAAACTCATCCCTGAACACAGAGCGTGACTCGGCGCTCGTGAGGCTCTAAACCTGATTGTTGCTGGTCTGCTGTCGAGTCTTCCTGCAGGAACAATCTGTTCAGAAATCCAGAGCAGAGATCCAAAAGGTACAAAGCAGTCAAACATCGACTGCAATTCAGATGTGTATGAATCAAAGGAACTCAAACTTTCTCCTCAGCTTCTCGGATGAAATCTCAGCTCCGGAGAAAAGGAGAGAGAGAGAGGGAAATCCAAGACATCAATCCTTCAGAGGATGAAACCTCCCCACAATGCCCTCCAGGATGTAAAAGTGCTCAGTGTTAAATTTATGTCTGCCTGACCTCCTCCGGCTGAAATGATGGGATTATTTACTGCCATGGCGTCTCTGTGCTGCTAATATGCAGCAGTGATGGACCTACCTTCCAGATAATTATGAATATGATGGACACTCTTTGCTCCTGAGGGCAGAGAGGTCTGAGAGAGCCCAGCAAATCTTAGAAGGGCGACACGAGTCACAGGAGAGCCCCGTGTTGCATAATCGCTGTTGGCAGCTCTTTAAATCGGCTTACTGTGAGCTTCAGAGTCTGTGCAGCGTTTCCTCTGTGACTGCAGAGAAACACTTAGTACCCTGACTTTCTCCACTTTAATATTCACCACATTACACTACCTATAACATATAGAATCTACAGCATGATACACTTCCTATAACATATAGAATCTACAGCATGTTACAGTTTCCTATAAACAGATTAACATGCAGTTATTCTCCAGTGCAAAGACGTCAAATCAGGCCTCCTGAAGCACGTGTTGCATAGGCTAACTGTGTCTCTGGTTCTATGACAGTTTGCACGTTTATCAGCTTGTGCTTTTTTTGACTGTTTGAAACACGCTGCCTTCAATGTCATATGATCGCTGTGTTGCACTTTGACTGAATTCCTCCACAGAGTCTTGCTCAATGCGCACCCTATGGGCCGTTCCATCACACTGTTATTAGCTAACTCCTTTCTAACGTCTCTTACTTTCTTGCATTTCGCTGCAGCATGATCACATCCTGTATAATAAATGTTCGTAGTCTCCTTGACGTCACCCGTCTGCTCCTGAAGTCCTGTTTTGAAGCCGATCGTCGGCGGGTGCCATATTGGAATTGCTGAACTCAACCTAACTTCTGTGGAGCTAGTGTGAGGTAAGGAGGCGGGGCTTCAGCCTCCTCGCTAACAGCTACAGTGTTCCCGCCTGTCAATCAAGTCAGCCACGCCCTTATTTGGGCAAAACTTGGAACATTAATATCTTCAAGAATAACAAGTTATAATAAATTCCCCCTGTACAGTGTGTTCTGATAGAGAAATGAGATATTCAGACCTAAACTCATGTTTTGAACCAGGCTGTAAACGTGTTTATTTCTGCTGTAAAGATCGTCTTCTTTGAATGGGTGTGTATGTGGTTTCCTGTACCCCTTTTAGACCGAGGCAGTTTCAGGGTTGGTTCAGAGCCGGTACTCAAATGAGAACCGGTTTTTCGCTTTTCGACTGCAAGCTCCCTGTCGTGGAATTTTCATAATCTTATATATATGTATGTAACAATGTTTAACTCTTGTGTTCTTTCAGTCTAAGTGTCAGGGGCAGAGTAACTTCTGTTATGTCAGCTGTGGCTACCAGGGGGATAGACGAGACAGGGTCAGTGTAGTAATCAAGGTCTCTCCCCCTGTTCCTGTCTTTATCTGTGTGTTGTGACCGACTTACTGTCTCCAGACTAGAGCACCGCTCTCCTTCCCAATTGTTTTGTTTCCTATTGTCCAAATATGGTTAGCTAACTGTCGTGTCGTCTTTCGTGCTTCGAATGTGAGTGAACCGGCTCCCGGCCGGGAAAACCGGTTCCAGGGCGGCTCCAACTCTTTGCTGGTCTAGAACTGCAAACTGCTTACATCAGGGGCGAGGGGGCGGGGTTGCCGTGATCAAAAACACAAACCAAACATGTGTCCTCCATCGTCCTGCAGCGAAAAATAATAGAAACAAATGGATTCCAATGCAAAGCAGTGGCGGTTCTAGACCAATTTTACTGGGGGGGGGGCAGGCTGGGGCCAAGGGTGTTGTCAGAGGGACACATTCAACCCTGACAAAAGAGACTGAGAAGGGTGAGGACCGGCTGAGAACAAACTGGCAAAACATCAGTGCATCCCTTTAAACTAGACATATAGACTACTGTGTACTAGACATCAGAGCATCCCTATATACTAGACATATATACTACTGTGTACTAGACATCAGAGCATCCCTATATACTAGACATATATACTACTGTGTACTAGACATCAGTGCATCCCTTTATACTAGACATATATACTACTGTGTGCTAGATCAACATGCAGACTGACAGCAGCTGTTTGGATGTTTACACTCAACATGAGTCCCTTAGCGCTCTAAGGGACTGGAACCAAGTGCCACACCTATGTGTTCTGCCTATAACATCAGAGTGATACCGAAGCTTTTTTTATTGTATAATATTTGTTTGGTGTGGAGGGGGGCTAAAGGGGGGTCCAGGTTCAGTTTTACAGGGGCACTGGCCCGTTGGCCCCTCCCCAGAACCGCCACTGCGGCCGAGGAGACAAGCTGCCGTTGTCCGCCATCCTTGTTGTTGTTGTGAGGGAAAGCAGTAAATCTGACATCAGATTGACGTGCCTCTTCCACAGGCTCGAGCTGGCGGAAAAAGAAACGGGTGCCGCGTTGGTTCGTGAGTTCAACCACCTCTGAACCAGCGTGAGCACCAGCCCGGAAATACAACCCGGGTCGCGTTGGTCAAAAAGAGGTTTAAGTGGTTTCCAGTGTTTCTGCAGCAAGCCTCTTGTGGACACTCGAAGAACTGCAGTTTTAAACACTTCGGCAGGGCTTTGGTTTGCCGTCTGAGCATGAGCCCTCCTCTTTCAAATTCTCTCTCTGCTCTACCTTTCATTTTCTTCCTTTCAGTTTCACCTAGTGACAATAATATCTTACGTCAACTGGAAGGCTGCAAATAGACAATCGTATGTGCGTCGTGGGACACTATAGCAACAATCAACCAACCCCCAGAGTCCCAGTCACATATGAGGATGCATGCATTCACTTCATACTTCACTGTTAAATCTACACTTTTCCAATAAAATCTGTGTTATCTTATTTAAATTCCTCTTCCATATCGTATCAAAGATTCAGTGTGAGATCTCTGTATGAGACGTAAGCTCATAAAGAAGCTCTCTGGATGTGTCCGTGTGAGACATGCTGCTGGGCTAGCAATAAAAAAGAGCCATATATTTCCATAAATATGATAGCATGCCACTAACAAGCCATTATTTAGAAACAGCTTGCACAGCATCCGTCTACAAAGAGCAGCGTGAGGAGGCTGGAGGGGGATGGAAGGTGTGAGCAGCAGCAGCAGCCTCGGTCCACAGTAGCTGCAGCAGCATGAGAGACCTGAAGAGAGCTCAGTGTCTGATCCAGATCGGGTACTGGAGAAACCAGCTGATAGGAAACGATGGATTCAGCATCAGTACTGCTTTCTGATGGTGTTAGCCCGTCTGCAGCTGTTCTCTGGATCTGTGTTTGTTGCATTGAAATGATTTCATATTGAAAACATTAAATTAAACTATGATTGATTCGATTATTCATTTAAAGTGGTTCAGCTTATACAGAACTCTGATTTAAAACGACACCTCTAAGTTTCCCGAGCATGGGCAGGAGCTGTCTGCTGGTTTTCCTCCCCATACATTCAGCGGCACGGATCTGTGTGAGCTCAGGAAGTCTTATCACAGTCTGTGCAGCTTGGCACAGACTAAATGAGAAACCCGATGCAACAGCAAAGTCATTGGCAGAGCAGTGAAGGAGGAATCGTCCAGCAGCATTCACTCACCGCTCGCCTGTCTGTCTGCACGCCTTTCTCAAAGTGCACGTCAGCAGTAAACGCATCAGCCCGATATCTGCTCCTCTCTCTCTGAATCAGATTCTCTTTTACTCCAACACTCTCACACCGACTCCATCCATCCGTCTGTGAGAGAGTGTAACTTACAGGGACATGCAGGGTTTAAGAACTGCACTGCTCTGTTCACCTCTATGGATGGAGCAGGTTAACATTTCATCATATATATATATACAGCTTGAGTTTAAGGTTATACACACTGCTGCTGCTGCTGTTTGATTTGTGTTGTGCATAAATCCTGAGCCCACACTCTGTGTTTGCACCTCCGTGTTTCCTCTCTAAACGTTAATGATAAGGACGCTGGTGGCACTTCATCACTCTGCAGGTGAGCGGCTCAGCAGGTACAGATGTTTTTATTCTTTAATGAAACCTGAAAGTAAGTTGTAAGACTTTCCCTAATCAGCTCTAATTAATCACTCAGCACAGAGTGCACCGAGGCCGGGCTGAGTCGGGTTTGGTGGTTCTGTTTTTTAAAGTATTTCAGCTGAAGAGTTCTCAGACATGCCACAGGAAGTCTTCATCAAATGTCTGATGTGTTTCTGTTGGACATGCTGCAGCTCATATGTAAGGATTCAGACTGGGCACTGTTTGTTATTAGGGATGCAATTCAAGCCAAAATACTATTCAATAATCATTGGCATCTATTTGACGATTATTCAAATACTCATCTCCCCCCACACACACACACACATACACACACCTGTCCCATTAACGTCAGGTTTTTTTGCAGTCACGTTAACCAGCAGCTGGACGAGGTGCTGCTAGTGAGCGTCTGTCTGGATCTTCATGTCTGTGTTTATGTGACGCAGCGTGGCGTGTGTGTTTACATTTTACAGCCACGCTCAATCTCTGAAATACGTGTAGTAGTGTGAGATTCAGAGAAAATGAGAAAATCACAGCAACTGTTGCTCATGTTTCTTCTTCTTTTGCTATTTAATGCAGTTAGCATTCTTCTTCTTCTGTTACTCAATAAAACAGCTTTAAGACGCTCTATAGCCAACGTCTGGCAGGAATACTGTATTACAACCAGGCACCGGAGGAAAGGATGAAAAAATGTGCTTTTAAAATGAGAAAATATTCAAAGTAACTCTTTGATTTTTACTAAGTGAATGAATAGCAACCTCTAAAAGAGGGGACAGAGGGAGAGAGAGGAGGAGCTGAGAGAGCAGCAAACAGCTGAGTCACTAAGATCCAAACATCAGAAATACTCTTTATACTTCACTTTTCAGTGTCTTAGAAGCTACGTCTGTAAACAGGAAACAATGCATTGGGTTGGAAAGTGTGTTGATATCTTAAACTGCTGTAAGATTGAGGTATCGGTCTTGTTTCTGCTGTGGTGACATCTTAGTTTGCATAAACTGAATCCTGCAGAAATATACCAAACTAATTTTTTTATTTTTTTATTTATTAGTTTATTTGACAGGGGCCATGCAAAACAAAAACTGTCAAGCCAGAGTTAGCTATAAGCTAATTTTCATCTGTGGTCCCTGGGCAGGAAGATGTTAACAAATGTACAATACAAACGAAAAAAAACAAACATACTAGCATTTAAAACAATACATAGACTACTCAACACAGTCCATCACTAATAACAACGCATTTAAAATTACATTTCATTGTCTCTAATTTGATGCATTCAGATGATCACATGATTGTTTTGCCTTGAGCCATAATTTCAGTTTACTTTTAAAAACACTGAGGCTTGTACAGTCTCTAATGTGAGTCCAGATTGAGTTCCATTTTCCTGCTGCTCTGACTGAAAATGCAGACTGTCCAAATGCAGTCTTCCTATGTCAGAGTCAACGCCGCTCACTATTTCCTACATGCAACTATTACTTCATCCCTCTCCTAACATGTGCAATACGTTTTTCTACCCGTCTTCTCAGTTCTGTACATTATTTTTAACCTATATAGTCTGTGCACATCTTTCACTGCATCACTGGTTTTGTAAATATGTGTAAATTGACTTATTTAGTTGTGTTTATACTTTCTTAAGATATGATTATTTAAGAAATGTATTCTTCTCAGATGGAATCAGCACAGACCCCCTCCATTTAACCTGTTCAAACAAACTTTGAATGACACCTTACGTCTGGAACAACGAACACACACTCTGAAAACAAGGGGGAGGTTTTCCTTAAAGTTTGGCAGCAGCTTATGGACATCTGACATCCATTCAGCATGGCTGGCCGTGCTTGGACTCTGAGTACAAAAAAAAAGAATGTAATATGACAATGGTTTATGTATTTGCACTTATTATTTGTACTTATTACAATAAATGAATTTGTGTTTTAAATCTGTTATTTATTTATTTTTTCCTTTTTTCCCCTCTTCTTTTGACTTTCCTCTTGTGTTTGTTTTTTGTCTTGTTTGTTTTAAAATGTTGAAAATAAATTAAAAGATAATTGAGAAAAAAAAAGATATGCTTATTTTACTTTCTTTAATCTTAATTTCTAATCACTTTTTCATAATTGCTCTTCTTTACTTGATACTGTTTTGCACTGTCTACTTTTCTGCTGTGACACTTTGCATTTCCCCGATGTGGGAGGAATAAAGGAATATCTTATCTTATCTTCCTGCTCTACATTTGTCCCCCTCTGTTTCTCACAAAGTGCAGTGTGGACCAATCGGTAGCACTTTACAATAAGGGTCTCTTAATAAACGTTAGTTAATGCAATATTAAGCATTAATTAACAGTTTAATAATGTTTTAATAATCATTATAATGCATTACCTAAGATTAATTAACATATTAGTTAATGCATCAATAAGCAGTTAATTAATGTCTACCGCTCAGAGTTAATTAATACATTATTAAGCATTAACAAAAGTTACATAATGTAATTAGTTAAGCATTAGTAAAAGCTCTCCTTTGTGTGAGTTGAGATGTTATCTGTGATTATCTGTTTTATTGTTTTAAATAAAACGTGTAAAATTCTTTATATGTGTTGCTTCAACTACCTTCCATCTAATAGTGGTTCAGCGTATGTGTTACCCAAGAGATACATGTGTTACACTTTACAATAAGGGTCCAAAAAGCATTTACTAATGGTTAACTAATTACATTATGTACATTTTATTAACGCTTAATAATGTATTAATTAACTCTGAGCAGTAGGCATTAATTAACTGCTTATTAATGCATTAACTATTATGTTAATTAATGTTAGGCAATGCATTATAATGATTATTAAAACATATTAAACTGTTAATTAATGCTTAATATTGCGTTAACTAACGTTTATTAAGGGACCCTTATTGTAAAGTGTTACCGACCAATCAGCCTTTAATGCTCATAATTTGTGTCGTACTGCAAACAAACATCTGACTAATGCAGACTCAAGTGTGTCACATGGAGACTTGTTGGACCCTCAGTTTGTTCAGTGCAGGGTCAACAACATGAACACAGAATATTAAGACCCTCACTGACAGAATCTAAACACAGCTGCTCTGTACGCTGAGACCTGCTGACCCAGATTCAACTTAAAACAAAGACCGGTCTCTGCTCACACTAATAAACTGAACAAGCTTCTGATTACTTTTCTTTAGCATCCTCTCTCTCTCTCCCTCCCTCTCTCTCTCTCTCCACCTGCAGTGTAACTTTCAGTAATCTGAGAACCTCTCAGAGCCCCTGCTGAGGCCTGCAAGCTGCTGCCCGGCGATCCCTGGAGTATACAGCTTTTAAATTGCCTGGATGTGAGGCCGGAGGAGACGGCTGCCCGGGGCTGCATGTGGCAGCGAGTCCTGGACCAACATCAACATTAGCTCGGCCGAATGCAGCAGTGACCTTGTGAGGGAAAGTTTAGAGGCAGAGGAAGAATGGATGATCTTTAAGTAAGTGAAAGTGGAAAGCTTCTCCTGTGATAGTATTTATTTAACGCTCGAGCATTTTAGTGAAAGTCCTGTTACTGCAGTTCTGTACTGTAGATGAAAGTTTCACCTCTAACTCCTCTGACCTTCCTCAGCAGTGTGTCTGAGTGTTGTTCGATGTCTGTGATTGCAGCACTAATCACACCTTTCTAATGTAGCGCTGTAACTGCAGATTGAAATGACAAATTCACTAAGTGCTGTCGTTTTTTGGAAGCAGATTTTATAAAACAGCGGTCAGGATTTGAGAGAGCTGAAGGGAGGCAGCAGACTTATAGTTACTTAAAGGTACAGTGTGTAGAAATGGGAATATTTAAAGAAATCCAGCAATCAGATCCTAGATTGAAACGCCCCCTTGTTCGCCCCTCTTGCTGCTGTCGAGCGATTGTGACGGTAAGAGGTGGGGCTTTGAGCCTCCTCGCCAACAGCTGCGGTGTTCCTGCAGGCAGCTGTGCCTCTCATTGGAAGACTCGTAATCTCAATATCTTTGAAATTGCTGCGTCATGGGCATTGCATCTCGAGCATTAGCTAGTTACAGCGGAGAGGACAAACTTCCTTTAAAAGGCAGAAACCTTGAGCAGGACCAGACTCAATCTCAATCAATCAATCTTTATTTGTATCGCGCCAAATCACAACAAACGTTATCTCAAGACGCTTTTACAAACATAGGAGGTCTAGACCACTCTATGTCAAATTATGAACAGAGACCCAACACCAAGACAGGATCAGACTCAGTCTGACCCCACCTTAATCCACCATGAGCATTGCACCTTGCAGTATTTAGCTAGTTACAGTGGTGAGGAAAAACTTCCTTTAACAGGCAGAAACCTCCAGCAGGACCAGACTCATGTTAGACACACATCTGCTGAGACCGAGTTGGGTCTGGAAAGAGGGATAGAGGGGAGTAAGAGAGAGAGGTGATAGTGATGAGACGAGTAGTAGAAGCTGTTGCCGCTGGAGTCCAGATCGTCCGCAGCAGGAGGACGTCTACGACAGCTCAGAGGAACCTACGAGACAAGGGAGCTCAGGGACTCCAGAAAGGTCTATGGTTCTCCGTTTTATTGCTAGCTATGTCTCTCATTTGGAATCAAATCCTGTATAATAAATGGACGTAGTATCCGTGACTTTGAGCCTCCTCGCAAACAGCTACAGTGTTCCCGCCTGTCAATCAAGTCAGCTGTGCCTCTCATTGGAAGACTAGTAATCTCAATATCTTCAAAATTACAGCATTAGAAAAAAATTCACCCCCCTCACAGTGAGAGCACATCGAGAAATGAGCTATCCAGACTACACTCATGTTTTGTACCAGGCTGTAAACATGTTTATTTCTGCTGCAAAGATCGGCTTCTTTCAATTGAATTCCGGAGCCAGCCTCAAGTGGATCCTCCATGAACTGCAGTTTTTAGCACTTCTGCATTGGACTCATACATTAGACCGGAGTTTGCAGCTTGGTCTGACCCCATCTTAATCCACCATGAGCATTGCACCTCGAGCATTAGCTAGTTACAGTGGAGAGGACAAACTTCCTTTAACAGGCAGAAACCTCCAGCAGGACCAGTGGTGGAAATCTGGAAATGATAGACTCAAACAACAACGGTTTGTCTTTGTGAGCTTTTACTCCGGCCTTCAGTAAGCTTTGCAAAGCGGTCAGATGGCAGAGTGATCTAACAACCGAGACAAGGTCTGCTCAACTGACCCAGAGTGAAGATACAACACGTTACTTATCCTCTTCAGAGAATAAGATTAACACATCATGAGCATCTTCAAAGAACTGTAAGACAAACGAGAGAGTTTCTTATCACCTCTTGCTTCCTGGTCACCTTCCTGACTTCTCACCTTATGGTCTGCTCCTCAGCCATGGGAACAGATAACAATATGCAAATCACAGAAGGTTTAGTATGTGTGAATGTGTCTAGCTTCTGATCAAAGCAAGAACAACATACTATCATGTCTGTAAATTTTCCCACCACAGACCAGACTCATGTTAGACACACATCTGCTGAGACCGTGTTTAAGTGTGCGCCTCATATACAGAGGCGATAGTCCTTGACGCGGCGATCACTTCCTCCTGTTTCGTCATTAAGAACTCATATGAACATTAACTGTATTACTCTGTAATCCAGAGCAGTAAAGTTCAGAGCAGCACAAAGAGTTTTTCCTGACTCTGACAAGCTCCTCTGAGAACCTGAACTCTGTTGAACCTGCAGGATCGGTTTTCGTGTAATAACGTAGGTGTTGAACTTGTAACATTTATGCAAAAAATAAAAGTAGCACAGCCTGTCAAAAGACACTCCCACACGCAACCCTTCAGCCTCTGCCACGAAGCAAAGATGTGACCTGTGCTGGGAAAAAAAGAGCGAGAGATGAAGAGTCGACTGAAGGATGTACGTTCAGAGATGAAAGAGAAAACTCTCTGATAAAAGAGATTTCTCTTTGACGAGAGGGGAAGAATAAAAGCCTTGTTCTCGGCGTACATCCTCGTCTTCCTCTTGTTTTTCAAGTGTCAGTAATTTACAGCGCATACCTCAAAAGATTACTGAAACTATGTGGAAGTGAGAGGACGCCTACCTCGTCATTATTTCTCCTACAGAGAGCGTCTTTAAAGAGTCCTGGTCCCCGTGTGTTCTCAGATTCAGAGGAACAGGTTCATCTGAATGCACACTGACTCCACTTTATACAATGTGTGATTATCTTACATCGTTGCTGTGCATGAAGGAGCTTTACCATCCCATAAATGTCACATTGTGTGGCATCACTTACGTACAGTATCATTATCTCAGCAGCTCTGCATCATTCAGCGGTTTCTTTCTGCATCTTATTATCAGGAACAACTGTAACACAAAATCAACCTCCAGGAGAGAGTTTGTTTTCATGCCTAAAGAAAAAAGCTGGGACTGAACAAATGATGCCAAACTTTCACAAATGCTCCCCACAGAGAGGAACTGGACTACCAACAGGGTCCCAACACGACTGACTGTCATGCTGTCAGATTGTCCCTGCATCAGACGATCTCTAAAGTAATGCATGTTTAAGTTTCACTTACAGGAAGTCCCAAGTCTTCAAATAAAACACTCAGGGCTTACTTTTCCTGTCTTTTACTTGAGTCTTGAAACAGATCAGTATACAAGCACTGACATATTTATATATTACACATATACTGTGACTGCATGTAGTTTGTACCAACACAATCTGCAAGATACTGCAGGACACAGTTTGACCGCTTAATAAAACAACAAATATGTCTAACATGACATTCTCTAAGAAATGCATGTGTTTGCTGCTTATGTACACATTTTACTTACAGACAAATAATCTCCAAGGTGGAAGCATATGAGAAACACGTTAGCAACGGGCATGTGTGTTCCAAACAAGCTGCAACCTTCATTCAGGCCGACGATTGGCCTGAAAACAGCTCTTCAGAAACAGATGGGTGACATCACGGATACTATGTCCATATTTTATACAGTCTATGGGTCAGACTGAGTCTTATCCTGTCTTGGTGTTGGGTCTCTGTTCATAATTTGACATAGAGTGGTCTAGACTAGTGATGTGTCGGTCGCGACCGATCCAGCTCTAAGAGCCGGCTCTTTGAAGTGAACGACGGGAGCCGGTTCCTGACTGGGAGACGTTTTTTTTTTTTTTTCTCTCGACCTTTTTCTGTTAAAGCTTCACGTGATTGGTCAAGATGGACGTGTCTACATTGAGCAGAACGGGGAGGGGAGGGGTTACAGACACACACAGCACAGTGACTGGGAGGTAGAAACTTCAGTTATCAGGCCCCCCTCCTTTGGAATCATCTACCAGTCAGGGTCCGGGAGGCAGACACCCTCTCTACTTTTAAGAGTAGACTTAAAACTTTCCTTTTTGATAAAGCTTATAGTTAAGCTGGATCAGGCTTGGACCAGCTTTTGTCATGCTGCTATAGGCCTAGACTGCCGGGGGAACTGGCACACTGACACTGGGATCCTAGCTCACCTTCTTCCCCCCAACCCCTTCATCACTTACTTTAACTCTGCCTGTCCCATTAAAGTTACTAACCATAGACCTTTCTGGAGTCCCTGAGCTCCCTTGTCTCGTAGATTCCTCTGAGCTGCCGTAGACATCCTCCTGCTGCGGACGATCTGGACTCCAGCTGATACGGACGTGCTGGACTCCAGCGGCAACAGCTTCTACGACTCGTCTCATCACTATCACCTCTCTCTCTTTTACTCCCCTCTATCTGTCTTTCCAGACCCAACTCAGTCGAGGCATGATGGCTGTCTAACATGAGTCTGGTCCTGCTGGAGGTTTCTGCCTGTTAAAGGAAGTTTTTCCTCACCACTGTAACTAGCTAAATACTGCGATGTGCAATGCTCATGATGGATTAAGGTGGGGTCAGACTGAGTCTTACCCTGTCTTGGTGTTGGGTCTCTGTTCATAATTTGACATAGTGTGGTCTAGACCTCCTATGTTTGTAAAAGCGTCTTGAGATAACGTTTGTTGTGATTTGGCGCTATACAAATAAAGATTGATTGATTGATGATTGAGTGAGCACACCAACAGGAGGGAGGGAGGCGAGAGGGAGAACGTGCGCGACAGAGAGAACGCACTGGAAAGGTGAGAAAACCAGTGACTGCAGGAAACACAGTAAACTTTAGACACATTGAAACGGCATAGACTCTTAAAAGGCAGAGTGTAGACTGTGCAAGGTGAAAGTGTCATCAATCAGGGTCCACAAAAAACCTGCAAAGGCACATTAGATCTGTCTGTGAAGGATCTCAGTCATCCTGGTCATGGACATTAGAACTGTTTATCCATCAGTGCAATAAGTGAAGAATAAAGACAGTGAAGGGAACCTGCTGTTAATGAAGGGGTTTCAAAGTTTATAAATAATATACATGCAATCAGAGATTGGACCTTTTTGTCTTATTGTGATGGGTCTTGTTTTTGTACTCTATAAATAAAGCCTCATAAATAATAAACATTTGATATAATGTATGTTTTTTACATTAGTTACTAGTTTTACATATAATTTTACATTATTTCAGGTCATACATTAATTTAAACAAGAGAAAATCTGAGGAGCCACTTGGGAGCCGAAAGAGCCAAATCTTTGTAGTGAGCCGAACTAGTCTAGACCTGCTCTGTTTGTAAAAGCATCTTGAGATAACGTTTGTTGTGATTTGGCGCGATACAAATAAAGA
Source organism: Notolabrus celidotus (assembly GCF_009762535.1). NCBI lineage: Eukaryota > Metazoa > Chordata > Actinopteri > Labriformes > Labridae > Notolabrus > Notolabrus celidotus. The sequence continues at coordinate 2,041,827 of NC_048276.1, forward strand.
TTGATTGATTCAATCTCACACCAGAAACAGTGAACTAGGCTTTTAAAACAGGCTAAGAATAGAATATAGTAAACCTAATCTTAAGTGGAAGTAACAATAGAAATGATGACATAGGAAATTTGTTTATTGATTGAGGCATTCATTTTCTTTTTAGAGTTGTTGTTTTTATAACTGTTATCTTTAAACACACTGTCTCTACTGTAAATCAGACACCTTCATATCTTAAAGAGCTCATAGCGCCCTATTACCCCTCTAGAACTCTACGCTCCCAACATGCAGGCTTGCTAGTTGTACCTAAAGTCTCTAAAAGTAGTATGGGAGGTAGAGCCTTCAGTTATCAGGCCCCTCTCCTTTGGAATCATCTACCAGTCAGGGTCCGGGAGGCAGACACCCTCTCTACTTTTAAGAGTAGGCTTCAAACTTTCCTTTTTCCACTTTCCGGTGTGCATATATGTGTCCAGTGTGTGCATATGTGTCTGGTGTGTATATTTGTGGGATGTGGTGCACCATTGCTGTGAGGCTGGGTGGATGTTTATGGTTATTGTGTTCATACATGTATTCCTGTACAGCCGGTGGCAACAAATCTCCTTATTAAGGACAAATAAAGATAAAGATCTATCTATCTATCTTTTTGATAAAGCTTATAGTTAAGCTGGATCAGGCTTGGACCAGCTTTTATCATGCTGCTATAGGCCTAGACTGCCGGGGGAACTGGTGTACTGACACACTGGGATCCTAGCTCACCCCCTTCCCCCCAACCCCTTCATCACTTACTTTAACTCTGCCTGTCCCACTAAAGTTACTAACCATAGACCTTCCTGGAGTCCCTGAGCTCCCTTGTCTTGTAGGTTCCTCTGAGCTGCCGTAGACGTCCTCCTGCTGCGGACGTGCTGGACTCCAGCGGCAACAGCTTCTACTACTCGTCTCATCACTATCACTTCTCTCTCTTACTCCCCTCTATCTGTCTTTCCAGACTCAACTCGGTCGAGGCATGATGGCTGTCTAACATGAGTCTGGTCCTGCTGGAGGTTTCTGCCTGTTAAAGGAAGTTTGTCCTCGCCGCTGTAACTAGCTAAATACTGCAAGGTGTAATGCTCATGGTGGATTAAGGTGGGGTCAGACTGAGTCTTATCCTGTCTTGGTGTTGGGTCTCTGTTCATAATTTGACATAGAGTGGTCTAGACCTGCTCTGTTTGTAAAAGCATCTTGAGATAACGTTTGTTGTGATTTGGCGCTATACAAATAAAGATTGATTGATTGATTGATTGATTGTTGTGAACCCGAGGAAGAATAGCTGTTGTTGTGACAGCTAATGTGGATCCTTATAAACTAAACTAAACAGGATTAAATGCACGGACACTTTAAAGCTTTAAAATAAACACAGACTAATACTTTTATAATATTTCAGGCTGATTTACGCGTGCCTGCCCTTTAATTCTGATCAATCTGTTATTGTATGAGCCATCAGTCTGTGTGTAAGCCCACTTAATAAAAAGGAAATGAATTTAGTCTGATGTTTTCCTGAGAGAGAAGATGAATCGGTCGGTAACATTCAGGTAACAGTGCTTCCATTATCGCCTGATGAAGAAAACACAGAGAGCTCATTTCTACTGTGATGACAACCTGCAATTATAATGAGTATGTTTCCCCTGAGCTAATGAGAGACAATGCAATCAGATCCTAATGTGGACATTTATTTCCCTCCTAATAATCACAGCACAGTCGTCTGCGTGTCGGTATGAAGGTTATGATTCTGAGTCCTGGACTTTAAAATGAATAAAGAGGTCACAGGAGACGAGTGAGGGACCTTTAACTGAGGAGGGAGCGCTGCAGGTTTTAAAGGGATCGTCAGTGTTACGACATAAAGGGACTTAATTTCATTTAAAACCAGGTCTGCTTCAACGGTCCTGTCTCCTAAAGACAATCTCTCATTGGATTAAAATATCTTAAAACAATATCTGATCCTGTTACAGAGGAAGGACTCTCAGAGAGGACACACTGATGTTTTTAAATGTTACAGAAATCATTCTTTAATTCAATTCAATTCTGAAATGTAATTTATTTTTTGTATGTTTATTGCATCAGTTGCATTGACATTTACCTGTTTGGTAACTACTCTATTCAGAACAATGTATCTGATTATTTTACAGAGGGACATTGATTTATATAATTTTCTTTGAATGCAGAGACAATGTTCATTGTTTTGTTAGAAAGAAAAGAAAAAGACTGGCATTGTACATTTTGAATTTGTATCATTGTATTTTGCTTTGATTGTGTCCCAAATAAAAACACAGATCGGCTGGTGTTTTGGTTTAAACAGCGACCCTGTTAACTGGAGACTCTCAGCCGGATGCATCCCTCATAAACGTCTTTAGACCATCATTAAATATCTGATGAGGATATTTTGAAATCTTAATAAAAACTAAACTAGTTTGCATTCCCAGGAACTCCCTCTGTGTTTCAACAGCTGTGTAAACTCCACAAACACTGACACGTTCAGCTGAAGGTCTCCAGTTTACAGGGTCACTTTTAAAACCGGAACACCGGGAGGAGAGACGCATTCACGGTGGGCTGAGAGAAGACTACTGTTACAAGCTGCTAAATCAAGAGAATCACAGCTTCTTCTTTTGAAAAGTACACACACATACAAAAAAGATAGAACAAATAAAAACTAATGAAAGAAAGAGAAATCAAGAGAATCACAGATGGAAAAAACAATGAATGTGAATGGTTTTTGGAAAATTGAAAAAGGAGAAAAAAAAAAAGAGAAAAACGTTTTGAAAAAAATTTAAAGAAAAAATTTTTGTTGAAAAAAAATTTGACAAAAATTTTTTTTGACAAAATGTTTTTTGGACAAAAACAATTTTGACGAAAAATGTTTTGACAAAGTTTTTTTTTGACAAAATTTTTTTTTGACAATTTTTTTTTTGGACAAAAAATAAAAATTGACAAAAAAAATTGACAAAAAAGTTGACCTGTCGAAAAAAAAATTGTTTTCCTCAAACTTGAAATTGTGCTCCAAAAGCAGAAAAACATGAAATAAAGTGAAAATGTTGTGCCTGCGGTTAAAAACATGGAAAAAGCAATGAATGAATCAACACAAACACTGACACGTTCAGCTGAAGGTCTCCAGTTTACAGGGTCACTTTTAAAACCGGAACACCGGGAGGAGAGACGCATTCACGGTGGGCTGAGAGAAGACTACTGTTACAAGCTGCTAAATCAAGAGAATCACAGCTTCTTCTTTTGAAAAGTACACACACATACAAAAAAGATAGAACAAATAAAAACTAATGAAAGAAAGAGAAATCAAGAGAATCACAGATGGAAAAAACAATGACTGTGAATGGATTTTGGAAAATTGAAAAAGGAGGGAAAAAAAGAGAAAAACGTTTTGAAAAAAAATTGAAGAAAAAAATTTTGAATTTTTTTTTGACAAATGTTGAAAAAAAATTTGACAAAAAAAAATTTGACAAAAAATGTTTTGACAAAAAATTTTTTGGACAAAAACAATTTTGACGAAAAATGTTTTGACAATTTTTTTTTGACATTTTTTTTTGACATTTTTTTTTGACAAAATTTTTTTTTGACAAATTTTTTTTTTTGACAATTTTTATTTGGACAAAAAATAAGAATTGACAAAAAAATTTGACAAAAAAGTTGACCTGTCGAAAAAAAAATTGTTTTCCTCAAACTTCAAATTGTGCTCCAAAAGCAGAAAAACATGAAAAAAAGTGAAAATGTTGTGCCTGCGGTTAAAAACATGGAAAAAGCAATGAATGAATCAACACAAACACTGACACGTTCAGCTGAAGGTCTCCAGTTTACAGGGTCACTTTTAAAACCGGAACACCGGGAGGAGAGACGCATTCACGGTGGGCTGAGAGAAGACTACTGTTACAAGCTGCTAAATCAAGAGAATCACAGCTTCTTCTTTTGAAAAGTACACACACATACAAACAAGATAGAACAAATAAAAACTAATGACAGAAAGAGAAATCAAGAGAATCACAGATGGAAAAAACAATGACTGTGAATGGATTTTGGAAAATTGAAAAAGGAGAAAAAAAAAAGAGAAAAACGTTTTGAAAAAAATTTGAAGAAAAAATTTTTGAATTTTTTTTTTGACAAATGTTGAAAAAAATTTGACAAAATTTTTTTTTGACAAATTGTTTTTTGGACAAAAACAATTTTGACGAAAAATGTTTTGACAATTTTTTTTGACATTTTTTTTTGACAAAATCTTTTTTGGACAATTTTTGTTTTGGACAAAAAATAAAAATTGACAAAAAAAACTGACAAAAAAGTTGACCTGTCGAAAAAAAAATTGTTTTCCTCAAACTTGAAATTGTGCTCCAAAAGCAGAAAAACATGAAAAAAAGTGAAAATGTTGTGCCTGCGGTTAAAAAGCAATGAATGAATGAATCAACACAAACACTGACACGTTCAGCTGAAGGTCTCCAGTTTACAGGGTCACTTTTCAAACCGGAACACCGGGAGGAGAGACGCTTTCATGGTGGGCTGAGAGAAGACTACTGTTACAAGCTGCTAAATCAAGAGAATCACAGCTTCTTCTTTTGAAAAGTACACACACATACAAACAAGATAGAACAAATAAAAACTAATGAAAGAAAGAGAAATCAAGAGAATCACAGATGTGTGTGATGTTATTGTGGACGGAGGGAGGAATAAAAACACTGCGGTTAATCTACCAATCAGACACGTTCAGCATTGCAGGCCCCGCCCCCTGAAAGTCCTGGGATCTTTGTAAAGTACTACCCCCTAGCAGGGGCTTTTTAGGGGGGAAATTATCTACACCTGAACTAAATTTAGACCCTGGGTCCACCGGTCGAAGAGCACATAGTTCAGGGGTAAAGTTCCTCTGGTCGAAAAACGCCTTTAGAGACAGTTTACACACCTGAACCACCAGGTAAGAGACAGAGAGCCTGATGCTGTGTAGATAACTGTATCCTCTGCATAGACATGTCTCTGTGTTTTAAACCCCCCCACAGTAAAGATTAGTGTTATCAGAGTAATAAATCCTTGCTGCTGCTGTTGTGGCCGTTTTGTTCCCGCGCTCTATTAAAAAGAAAAAAAGGAGTTGAATAAACGAAACGACGAATCAATCTCAGAGAAGTCGGAGAGCATCTGACTGCACAGCACACTAAATTGTTTCCCCTCAGGTACGCGGGCAGCAGAGGACTGATATTGACTCATTAGAGGTTTACAACAGGAGTCCTCCTCTGTGCCAGCAGGTAGGAACAGAGGCAGAGCAGGCCATTAACCAGAGAACAGAACTAATGAAGGGAGAAATTAACAAAACACAAACAAATAACACATGTTCTTCTGAACTGGCGGCCTGGCTTCTGTTGATATGGCTGTTTCCAGCTTCACGTCGCCTCCTCACTTCATTATGTGGAGCTATTTGGGTCACACACATCTGCTGCCGCCGGGAACGCTCCTCAAACCAAAAGGGAACAAATACAAGAAATGTGTTTTGTCAAAGTTGTAATTTAGCATTAAGAACGAGGTGACCTGGATGGATGATGGGTTATTCAGACCTTCTCTGGACTATTTATAGGAATGACCACAGTGCAAACATGGGACAGGTACATTCATCTTAGTGCTGTTAAAAACATGCACCCCATTACAGCTCGGTGTCCCTTCAGAGAATACACTCCTACAGAAGTGATGACTGTGAGTCGGGGTGTGTTTCTGCCTCGCCCCTCTCTGACAGAGCTCAGGGATGAAGGCATCCCAACATAACAATTCTATAAGAGCAGGAGACTTCAGTCTGCAGCCTGTCAGGCAGGATGACACGTTTCAAAGCACAGAGAAACCGCCGCTATTTAGATATCCAACAACCTCCTGCCCCCTTAGGATCCTGGGCCAAGCTGCAGGACTCCTCCCCTCGTGCCAAAGACTGTCACTCAACACAAATCCCCAAACCCCCACACCCGTCTCTGCGCTCAGACATGTTGATTTATTTCATCCCAAGGTCTCAAGGAAGTTTCTGCTTCAGTCTGACGATGAGGGTTGTGTCTGTTCCACCTCACAGAATACATGATGAGGTATTTGACACAAAGGAAAGCCAGACAGGAAGAAGACAGAGACGGTTAAGCTGTTCATGGAGCAGGCGGTAACACCTGGGACGGTAATTGGTGCAATAGTGAATGAGTGGCGTGCTCTAAACTGAGGCTCGTCCTGCGATATTGCAATGACTGAATAAATACATAGAGTATGTGTGTGTGTGTGTGTGTGTGTGTGTGTGTGTGTGAGTGTTTTCTTGGCAGGTACCTCTCATGTGAAGCAGACGTGGAAACATATTGAATATGAAGTCACAGAGAGCAGAAAAGAGGCGTGATAATTAACTCAGAGTTATTAAATTGTGGTGAGGCAGGGGAGCAGATTTAGGCCACTCGGTCACATGTACAGTACACGGCGCTGTAACTCAGCGGACCCCAGAGGCCTCCTGCTCCGAGCTGTGACTAATTCCAGAGCATTAGGGAAACATAGTTCATCCCTGTTCCTCCTTTAATTACCAAAGCTCCTGTGCAGGATGAGTTATGAAGAAGGTGAGCTTCTCTACGAACAGTAGAAACACAGCACTGTATCACAGACTCGCCTGATTTCATGTATTTCCTGTTTCCACTGCAGATCTGTGGATGTAGACAAAGAGGAACACACTCCTCAGGTACTTTCAAACACATCACCCAGGTACTACAACACCTTCATCTTAACTCATGCTCGTTTCACCTCCATGGATCTGGAGCATTCAGCCGTGCAGCCCCCCGTCTCTGGAGCTCTTTACCACAGACCATCCAGAACTCTGACTCTCCTCCCAGTTTCAAATCCTGCCTTAAAAAACTCCTTTTGAGGCGTACATACTCACTGTGGACACGTCACATGAGCCTTTTACTGCATCTCATCACTCCATTCACTGTGTCCTTTTTATATTGGATATGGTTTAGTTGTATTGCTGATAGTCTGCCCTTATATTAAGGCTGTTTTATTGTTGTTGCATTTGTAAGGTGACCTTGAGTGTCTTGAAAGGCACCCATTAATAAAATGAATAAAATGTATTTAATGTATTATTATTATTATTATTATTATTATTATTATTATTATTATTATTATTGTAATAGTGATTGTTATTATTATTATTATTATCTTTCTTATTATTGTGATTATTATTACTATTATAATTACTTTAATTATGATTATTATCTCTTTTTATTATCATTATTATATTATTACTATTATTATTATGTTTACATTTTTACTGTTAGTGTTTACATTATTATCATTGTTATTATTATTTTTATAATTATCATTATTATTATTGTTCTTATTATTTTTATTGTGATTATTCTTATTATTATCTTTTTATTATTATCAACAATTTTACTTTGATTATTACTACTTTTATAATTATTATTATTATTGTGATTATTATTGTGATTATTAGTACTATTATCTTTTTATTATCATTCTTCTTCTTCTTCTTCTTCTTCTTCCTATTCTTCTTCTTCCTATTCTTCTTCTTCTTCTTCTTCTTCTTCTTCTTCTTCTTCTTCTTCTTCTTCTTCTTCTTCTTCTTCTTCTTCTTCTTCTTCTTCTTCTTCTTCTTCTTCTTCTTCTATTCTTCTTCTTCTTCTTCTTCTTCTTCTTCTTCTTCTTCTTCTTTTCTTCTTCTTTCT
>NC_048276.1:2049726-2114545 GCF_009762535.1 Notolabrus celidotus
TAGACGAGCCAGCTAATTAGAAACTAATCACTTCAAACATCCTTAGCTGTACGGCGTCCTAAAGACCCGGCTGCCTCACTTCCCAAAGTATACTCACGCCTCTCAGTTCTATAAGAGAGCTTTTCTCAAGTTTTACACTCATGTTGACATTTTCTCTGATAACTATAAGACTCAGAGAGAGATTCGAGGTGAACGTCAGCACTTTATTCTCTAAAGCTGTGAACCATTTGCGGAGGCGACGCAGTGGCCTGAATCCCCGACACGAACCTGGGGAGAGGAAAAGTGTCTCTTTCTGTTAGACAGATTATTGCAGGCTGGTTGGAGGACGGATTGGGATGTAACAGAGGGACTGTCACATTAAGCCGGGTAGGAACATGAAGGAAGAAGGGAGCACTCGATGCACTGACTGACTACAGAGGACGAGCCTTCGGGGTGTCAGAAGATGAAGTCAAAAAGGGAAGGTGAGGTCATGGGAAAGAAAAAAAAAAGAGAAGAAGAAGAAGTCATGAGAGTGTAGAGATGAAATACTGCAGAACAAGAGATGAGAGTAAAAGGGCGACAGAGGTAGAGACCTTAGGGAGAGAGGGGATGCAAAAGAGGAGAGGGGAGAATCAAAGGAAGGGAAATTTCTGGAGGCAGATTGAAGTTTTAGTAATACAAACATTTCTTGGAGGCAGAGCGGCTCTGAAGACAGAAACATTCTCAAAGAGAGCAGGGAGACTTTTTCTGGGTGAGTAATGTTCGTCTGAGGCCTGATTAAAAACAGGAGGAAAACCCTAAACCCTGAATAAATGAGGGAACAAGATGACCACGGTTCTACTTCACAATCCAAGTTGTTGGCTAATTTGTGATCCAAGACACAGCCAGTGAGGTCTAACTCTGTAATAAAACCAAAAGCACAGAGGAGAGGGGAGAACGTGGAGGGTGGAGGGATGAAGAAGGAGGAGACGAGCAGGATGGGGCCTCGGGGATGAAGAGTGAAGTGGATGAGAGAGTAACTTGTGAGGACAGAAGGAGGGCGGAGCGGGGAAGAGAAGAGGATACAGTAAAGGAGCAGAGGGGAGAGGAGAGGAGAATAGAGGCGAGCTGGGCTGAGGCTCCGGGGAGCGAACAGGCTGAGAGAGACACGGGTGTAGCTGCAGGGATGGCTGCTCCATCGCTCCGTTTGTGCTAGAAAGAAAGGCAGAGATGGAGCTCAGTGTGTGAGGTCAGGGGGTCTACACTCCTGCTTGTGTGTGTGTGTGTGTGTGTGTGTGTCGGTCACAGTAGAAAGTGTGTGCTTGCCCCGTCATTGAAGCTCCCAGGCCAACCACCAGTGCAGCGTTCCATGTCAAATGACCCTGCAGGAGAGAGGGAGCTACGTTTGGGATTTGTATTTCCGAGTGTGTGTGTTCAGTGTGTGTGTGTGTGTTCGCTCTCTTCAAAGTGTGTTTGCATTTCCTCCCAGACTCCTGTTGTAGCAGCTCTTCAAAAGCAATTACTGCAGCTAAAGTAGGCAGTGTTTGTTTACTATGAAAGTGACCTGCCACTCAGGATTTCAATTATCATCCTCTCAGCCTGTGAACCCTTGGTAGCACACGGAGCGCAAGACACAGACTGCAAGACGAGAAACACCCTGCGTCTCGCACAGATAAGGAAGCAAACACGGGCTCTGGCCACGGTGGATACGGCGACGTCTGGCCAGATAACGGGCATTAAGACATCTGCAGGTTTCAGGTATTAAACATCTTCAGGTTTCATTCATTAAGACATCTGCAGGTTTCATGTATTAAAACATCTGCAGGTTTCATGCATTAAAACATCTGCAGGTTTCATGTATTAAAACATCTGCAGGTTTCACGTATTAAAACATCTGCAGGTTTCATGTATTAAAACATCTGCAGGTTTCACGTATTAAAACATCTGCAGGTTTCATGTATTAAAACATCTGCAGGTTTCACGTATTAAAACATCTGCAGGTTTCATGTATTAAAACATCTGCAGGTTTCATGCATTAAAACATCTGCAGGTTCCACGTATTAAAACATCTGCAGGTTTCACGTATTAAAACATCTGCAGGTTCCACGTATTAAAACATCTGCAGGTTTCATGTATTAAAACATCTGCATGTTTCACGTATTAAAACATCTGCAGGTTTCATGCATTAAAACATCTGCAGGTTTCATGCATTAAAACATCTACAGGTTTCAGGTATTAAAACATCTGCAGGTTCCACGTATTACAACATCTGCAGGTTTCATGTATTAAAACATCTGCAGGTTTCATGTATTAAAACATCTGCAGGTTTCATGTATTAAAACATCTGCAGGTTTCACGTATTAAAACATCTGCAGGTTTCACGTATTAAAACATCTGCAGGTTTCATGTATTAAAACATCTGCAGGTTTCATGCATTACAACATCTGCAGGTTTCATGCATTAAAACATCTGCAGGTTTCATGTATTAAAACATCTGCAGGTTTCATGCATTAAAACATCTGCAGGTTTCATGCATTAAAACATCTGCAGGTTTCACGTATTAAAACATCTGCAGGTTTCATGCATTAAAACATCTGCAGGTTTCACGTATTAAAACATCTGCAGGTTTCATGTATTAAAACATCTGCAGGTTTCATGTATTAAAACATCTGCAGGTTTCATGTATTAAAACATCTGCAGGTTTCACGTATTAAAACATCTGCAGGTTTCACATATTAAAACATCTGCAGGTTTCATGTATTAAAACATCTGCAGGTTTCACGTATTAAAACATCTGCAGGTTTCATGTATTAAAACATCTGCAGGTTTCACATATTAAAACATCTGCAGGTTTCATGCATTAAAACATCTGCAGGTTTCACGTATTAAAACATCTGCAGGTTTCATGTATTAAAACATCTGCAGGTTTCACGTATTAAAACATCTGCAGGTTTCATGTATTAAAACATCTGCAGGTTTCATGTATTAAAACATCTGCAGGTTTCATGCATTAAAACATCTGCAGGTTTCATGCATTAAAACATCTGCAGGTTTCATGCATTAAAACATCTGCAGGTTTCACGTATTAAAACATCTGCAGGTTTCATGTATTAAAACATCTGCAGGTTTCACGTATTAAAACATCTGCAGGTTTCACGTATTAAAACATCTGCAGGTTTCACATATTAAAACATCTGCAGGTTTCATGTATTAAAACATCTGCAGGTTTCATGTATTAAAACATCTGCAGGTTAATGCATTAAAACATCTGCAGGTTTCATGTATTAAAACATCTGCAGGTTTCACATATTAAAACATCTGCAGGTTCCACGTATTAAAACATCTGCAGGTTCCACGTATTAAAAAATTTGCAGGTTTCATGCATTAAAACATCTGCAGGTTTCATGCATTAAAACATCTGCAGGTTTCATGTATTAAAACATCTGCAGGTTTCACATATTAAAACATCTGCAGGTTCCACGCATTACAACATCTGCAGGTTTCATGCATTAAAACATCTGCAGGTTTCATGTATTAAAACATCTGCAGGTTTAATGCATTAAAACATCTGCAGGTTTCATGTATTAAAACATCTGCAGGTTTCACATATTAAAACATCTGCAAGTTTCATGTATTAAAACATCTGCAGGTTTCACGTATTAAAACATCTGCAGGTTTCATGTATTAAAACATCTGCAGGTTCCATGTATTAAAACATCTGCAGGTTTCATGTATTAAAACATCTGCAGGTTTCATGCATTAAAACATCTGCAGGTTTCATGTATTAAAACATCTGCAGGTTTCATGTATTAAAACATCTGCAGGTTCCACGTATTAAAACATCTGCAGGTTCCACGTATTAAAACATCTGCAGGTTCCACGTATTAAAACATCTGCAGGTTTCATGCATTAAAACATCTGCAGGTTTCATGCATTAAAACATCTGCAGGTTCCACGTATTAAAACATCTGCAGGTTTCACGTATTAAAACATCTGCAGGTTTCACGTATTAAAACATCTGCAGGTTGTATTGTAAAATAAACATACAAACAGGAAGTGATTAGAAAAGTTGTTCATCCAGAGTTGTACTGCCGTGAGGATTATTAATATAGATATGATATTTCTGATGTTGTGGAAGCTGCCAGCTGGAGCTTGTTCTTGTATCGGTGTTAAGTGCTTGGATCATTTTGAGCAATATGAAACTATTTATGCCAATAACATTTATAGTTCGTATCACGGAGAGCCTGGGAAATATCTGGCAAACATATCAGTAACACTTTGACTGAAATTCAGAACACTTTTTATAGATGATGCATCATGAAGTGTTTAAAATGATAGATCTGATTCTGTGTATCTTTATCATAACACAGTGTGGTCTGTATTTAGACTTCAGCTCCTACTTTACATCACTCTGTACTGAGAGTGAGATTTCTTCTTTGCAGTCTTTCTCCTGGTTTGAGTTTTTCTGGCGTCCTCTTTATTTATTTATCTCTCCCGTTTCAGCGTCTTTACTCCGGCTGTATGTTTTAGAATTGCTTTTAAGAAGAAGAGAAGAAGAAGAAACGTACCTTATAAATTCAATTTTTCCACTCGTGTTATATTTTGGTCATGCTACACACAGTTTGGTATAGATAAAGTTTTTATGCACACACATGCAAAGGACATACACTAGGGAGAGATGTCAGAGTGAGGAAGCTGCCATCAACCAGCGCACCCAGAGCACTTGAGGGTTCCATGAATTGCTCAAGGGCACCTCTGCAGTGCCCAGGAAAGTGAACCAGCACCTCTCCAGCCACCAGTCCACTTGCCAAATTTGTCCATGCTGGGACTCATACGGGCGATCCTCTGGTTCCTAAGCCAAGTCCCTCTGGACTGAGCTACTGCCGCCTCCAAAATATGACTGGTTAATTTTAAGGCTCTCCATGGCCTTTCTCCCAGCTACATAGGTGACATGCTAATAACACATCAACAGACACCTATATGTTGAGATCCTCAGACAGACGTTTACTGTGTTTTTGCAGCTAGGGGTCTGAAACTCAGGAGCGATCTGTCCGAGGAGATCAGGTCTGCTGAGTCAAGGATCTCTTTTAAACCCTTCTTAAAAAATATCTCTATCACACAGCCTTTCCTGATTTTACTAGAACTTTATTTATTTTGTATACTTCAGTTTAACCGTCTAAAAAATACATTTTAATTTTTCTTATTTGTTTAAGAGCTCTTTTAGAATAATTTTATGTCATTTAGAATTTGTTTTATTTCTTGAACTTGGCTTGTTTTATTTTGCTGACCATGTTTTAAAGTGCTCTATTAATACAATTATTATTTATTTATTTATTTTATATTATTTAATTTAATTTAATTTAATTTCCCCCTTCCAAAACAAAAGGTATAGATCCTATAAGTTTCCTGAATATGTAACACAATGAAGTAAACTGTGTGATGATGGAATATTTTTAAAGCAGACTCTGACTGTTGAATTGACATGACACTGAAACTAGCACTTAACCAACAACAACACTAACAGGTAAAATATCACATTTGAAATATCTGAAATTAGGGAGGAAGTTTGTGGATCTTAACACGACATACTTAAGTGACCTTACAAAAAGAATCTGTGGTCAGAGAAGATCCTCCATCATCCCGATGCTTTTACAGATTTACTGACGACTGCAACCCAAACAGCAGAGCCACCTTCCAAAGACCAGGCTCTGTTTATATATGCTGTAAGTATTATCAATAGTCTTCTACCTATCCTTCCATTTAACCTCTCATCACCCTGAGACTGTGGAACCAGACGGGCAGCAAGAGCCAAAACATCAGCAGGACATCAGGTGGGCGTCTCCCTTCATCTGTGATCTGTCAGGGAGGATCAACAACATCCTGCAGCCCTCGCTACCTCTCACCGCTCATCACACCAACGTGCAAAAAGACAAAAGGACAAAGGAAAGAAGAGAGGAGAGGAGAGGAGAGGAGGGGTGGAGGGGTGGAGGAGAGGAGAGGAGGAGAGGAGGGGTGGAGGAGAGGAGGAGAGGAGGGGTGGAGGAGAGGAGGAGAGGAGGAGTGGAGGAGAGGAGTAGAGGAGGAGAGGAGGGGAGGAGAGGAGGAGAGGAGGGGAGGAGAGGAGAGGGGAGGAGAGGAGAGGAGAGGAGAGGAGAGGAGAGGAGAGGAGAGGAGAGGAGAGGAGAGGAGAGGAGAGGAGAGGAGAGAGAGGTGTTAGAAAGAGGACAGGGAAGGCTGAGCCATGGCAGGCTGCCTGTTCGGGCGAGGTCTAAACAGACTCAGACGATGATCAGCGATAACAAAGACAAACACAGAGAAACATTTAAGGAGGAGAAATCCCTCCAACATTAATATCTGTTCTTATTTAGCATGTTCTGTAATTACTAACCTTCATAAAAGATCTCATTAAAGAAGTTAAAGAAGTACAGCAGCACCTGTGGAGCTACTCTCACATGTTTCTGGCCCACCAGAGTCGAGGGCAGAAGGGAGAGTTTCCGTTCCATGGATTGTGAACCCCAGGAACAGTCCTCATTAAAAGTGGGAATAACAACTGGCTGTCTTGTTGAACTAGAAGTAGGGCACATTTTCACAAAATGGTAATGATGCCAATTAGCAGTTTAGCGATTAATTACACACACACACACACACACACAGACGGATTAGTGCAGATCTCTGTCTCGACTCTTAGCCACGGGTCTCTCACAAACAAACGATGCTGTGCTGAGATGTGTGGAGCAGCAGCAGTAGTGGTGGTGGTTTGGTGATTAGACACTCATTAGTCACAGTAAGGTCACGAGTTTGACCACTCGAGCAGACAAATGTTCTATAAAGAAGCGTTTGCTGAGACACAGAGGCTCTAATCGCTCGCCCCCGACAAATGCTTGAAACGTAGAAACCGAACGTGGATGAGTGAGCGGCAACAGGAGCGAAGTAAACAAACTGCAGCGCTGGGATCATGAGTAATAAGCATCCCTCTCCTTCCACCCAGCTGGAAGTAATTCACTTGAAGTGCCGTGACTAATTCATATGAAATAGTATCCATCACTGCAGAGATCTCACACCGCCGTGCAGCGCACTTGAATAATGTAACTGTTTTGCATGATAATGAGCGAGACTAGAGATCCCACTTCACCCCCCCCCCCCCCCTCTGAGCTAAATATCTAATGTTACATACAGAATGTACCAGAGCCGGACTGCACGCCATGACTGTGAGTACAGAGGTACAGTCAGGACTCTAAACAATATCACACTTCATGTTTCACTCTGAGTTATACTTCAGGACGTGCTCGTTCAATGTTCATTATTTAAATCAGACAGAAAATAATCTAAACACTTTATAAAGTTTGATTTACCTTCTCTTGAGTAGAGCGTGTTTACTGCTAAATCACTCCTGTATTTGAACTTTTTATTACAGTTTAATTCATTCTTACATTATGTCCAATCCAATCCATTTTGTTTATATAGCAACAAGGTTACCAAAGTGCTGCACAACAAATACCAACAGTAGAAATAAATAATAGTACAATTTTAAATACAGAACATTAAAGGGCAAACAGAGACCAACATAAACTCTCATGCTGCATTAAAAGCCAGGGAGTAAAAATTTGTTTTAAATCTGGGGTTGGTGTTCAGATTTAGATCCACTTTTTGTTATACTGGTTAAAATGATCTTTATGTCTTGGTCTCAAGAACGCTTTTTTAAGGTCTCGGTCTCAGAGACAGGAGGAGAGATTTTGTGTGCCTGTCACCAGAGATGTCTGCTCAGATGTTGGTTTTTTTAAGTTATATTTTTTTGCCTTTTTTGCCTTTATTTTATAGGACAGCTGAAGAGAGACAGGAAATGTGGGGAGTAGAGAGCGGGGGAAGACAGGCAGGAAATAGTCAACCGGCCGGGAATCAAACCGACGACCCCTGCGACGAGGACTGTAGCCTCTGTACGTGGGGCGCTTAGACCGCTAGGCCACCAGCGCCCCGTCTGCTAAGATGTTTGATTAACCCTCCTGTTATGTTCGTTTCTCAGGGACAGCAATAATGTTCCTGGGTCAACTTTATATTTAATGATTAAAAAGTGTCAGAACCCAAAAAAATACCAATTTACATATTTTTTAATCTCATTATTAACTCCATTACTGACTATTTAAATCAAGATTTAGTGCATTGGTGTTCTTTAATTCTCACTGATCATAGTTCAATGAGGATAACTCACTCGTCTTTTATGAAAATTCATGTTAAAACTTGTTTTATGTACATTGGAAAGTGATTGGGGTGAAATATGTCACACATGTTGCAAAGAAACCCTTTTAGTTTCCAGTTTGACTGCAGGGTCAAATTGACCCATGAACAGTATCTATGTAATATAAACATGCAGAGGGGGTTGCAAATGTGTGAAATGAATTATTTTCATTTTATATGTTGTTCACTTTTATTTTTATTTAAACTTTATGTAACCAGGTGAGTTAATTGAGAACCCATTCTCATTTGCAATAATTGGTCAAACAGTTCTTAAAGGACACCAAAACCAAGGTCGTGGAGTGGCCCGTACAGAGCCCAGATCTAAATCCTGTAGAGAATCTGTGGCGGGTGCTCAAAGTGAACGTCCATGCTCAGAAACCATGTATTTTGGACCAGCTGGAACAGTTTGCATTGGAAAAATGGGCCAAAATCCCTCCAGAGACATGTGCCAACCTTGTAGAGAACTACTTGAAGAGGTTGTTGTCAGGTGTGGCTCAGAAAGGGTGCACTATTGACTACTTAGGGCCAGGGGGCTAATCATTTTGGACATGCCATTTTTACCTTTTCTTGTTTCAATTCATTGCATCAATAAAATATCCAAATCAAACATAGTGAACATTTGTCTTTGTTATTTTGGAAACACATAAACTATAAACACGGTCATTTTCATGGAGAAATCAAGGGTTTTATCTGATTTCACAAGGGGGGCTAATCATTTTGACCTCAACTGTAGATATTTAGTAACATACTCTGGAGGCACACTGAGAGAAGGACACAGCTAAATACCTGCCACAGGATTACCAGTCAACACCTATAACCCATACTGGTCCACACATTTATCATGAGTGTTTCAAGTATTCCTCAACATTTCTTCAGGGAGGACCATCAGATCCCTGACACATTTCATTCTAAACAATTTTGCTTAAAATTGTAAATCAACATATTTCACTTTTATATCAGATTAAATGTAAAAAGAGCAATTTAGTTTGATATTTGAGATTGTCCTTTCTTTACATTTTTGAGTACCATAAATTCAGAGATTTCCTGCCGAAGCTAAAACAAGCCTGAAATCAACATCTATAATTAGAAGCTCTCAAACTCAACTGATGTCATGATTATTGACAGTTTCTGCAGCCGAACAGTGAATGCATCCTTCCACCATCGTACTGACATATTTTTATCCCCCGACCCGTTGCTGATGTCTAAAATAAGCACGAGTAATAAAAGCTTTAAAGTCAGGTGTTTGCTCAAGCTGAAGTAATTTATCACCTACACAGAGGAAAGTAAAACCTTCTGCCAAATGAAAATAAAAACCCAACAGCTCTTTGGACGAGCTTGATGATATTTCTAATCTGCAAAGTTATGAAACGGTGGATGTTGCTTGTAAAAAAAACAAGTGCTTGTTTTATTCTTCTCTATTACTGCACGGCACATAAAATGCAAAGTGCCAATGAAATATTGCACGTAACAACACAAGACAATAAAATGTGGCCCTCAGCTACAAACACTGAATCTAATTAAAGAGTAAATTGTAAATGGGCAGGAGCTGAATTGGCAGCGTCGATGTGCGTCACGCCAGCAGGCACAGGATGAACACTGGGACCGGGACCAGATGGAACGGCTACTCAAGAGGAAGCCACTGGCTCCCGCCTGCACCAGTGACACCTGTAACGTAGGCGCTAAAACAAAAAGGTCAGCAGCATCCATCCATAATGCTCCAACTCTCCAAGGAGGCCATGTGGGATGAGCTTGAAAACAATAACACGGACTGATAACTTCCCTGAGGCAGCTGTTGGGGTTGGAACTCCCTCTGGGTCCTGGAGTTACAGCGCTCTCCACCGTCAGCGACTTATGGAAGAACGGCGACTCCGTGATGCAAATAGACCCGGCGCTGCAGAGATGCTGCAGTTGCTAATAATGAGCGCCAAGGGCACGGTGTCACTCAATATATCGAAGCCATAAGGTTCACGTGTCAATGGCATGAAGTGGATGAATGTTCCTCCCACAGAGATCATCATGGGGACGCCGCGCCGCTTCCTCTTTACTGCGTTTTTCACTATTGTTGTAAAACTCGGCTAAATTGTCCATATACACAAACAGCGTGTCAGCAATTCAGTCCTGCTGTTTATTGGGCCCTGCCAAGGCCACATAAAGACCCTCTCATTACAGATGGCCTCTGATGTTGCTTCATGGTGCTGTGTGTTATTAGCCATTAAATCAACCATTCATATCAGGACGCTGACCTTTGTCAAACAGGAAGGGAGACGGCGTTTAGAGGCGCCTTTATATAGACGGCCTGTAAAAGAACTGCATCAAATCTGTGCTTACTCAAGGTAACAGCCTGTTGTTTTCAAAAGTCAAGATTTGGAAAGGTTTATTTGATAATCCACAAATAGAGGTACCTGTAATAAATATTTATGGGAGAAAAAGTCCTGAAATAAAGAAATTAGAGTCTTTAAATGGACAAAGGGATGCATAAACAGCACTGGTGCACAGTTACTATTTAAAGTGCAGTTTGAGGCGCATTTAAATCTCTCATAGACCATGTGTTATTGTTCAATTTGATCAAATCTAGCAGGGACAAAACAAATTAAATCCTTTTCAGGCACATACAGTCCCCTCCAAAAGTATTGGAACAGTGAGGCCAATTCCCTTATTTTTGCTGTAGACTGGAAACATTTGGGTTTGACACCAAAAGATGAACATGAGACAAGAGATCAACATTTCAGCTTTTTATATCCAGGTATTTACATCTGGATCTGATACACAACTTAGAAGATAGCATTATTTGTAAAGGATCACCACATTTTTAGGTGAGCAAAACTATTGGAACAGATACACTTAAAATACATTAAAGTAAATAAGACTTAATATTTTGTTGCAAATCCTTTGCCTGTAATAACTGCATCAAGCCTGTGACCCATTGACATCACCAAACTTTTGCATTCTTCTTTTGTGATGCTTTTCCAGGCTTTCACTGCAGCCTCTTTCAGTTGTTGTTTGTTTTGGGGGGTTACTCCCTTCAGCCTCTCTTTAGCAGGTAAAATGCATGCTCTATAGGGTTTAAGTCTGGAGATTGACTTGGCCAGTCTAAAAGCTTCCACTTCTTGCCCCTGATGAACTCCTTTGTTGTTTTTGCAGTGTGTTTGGGGTCATTATCTTGCTGCATGATGAAGGATCTCCCTATCAGTTTGGTTGCATCTTTCTTTAAAATTGGCAGACAAAATGTTTCTGTAGACTGTCGAGTTCATTTTGCTGCTGCCATCATGTGTTACATCATCAAAAAACTGAAAGAGGCTGCAGTGAAAGCCTGGAAAAGCATCACAAAAGAAGAATGCAAAAGTTTGGTGATGTCAATGGGTCACAGGCTTGATGCAGTTATTACAGGCAAACAAAATATTAAGTCTTATTCACTTTAATTTATTTTAAGTGTATCTGTTCCAATAGTTTTGCTCACCTAAAAATGTGATGATCCTTTAGAAATAATGCTATCTTCTAAGTTGTGTATCAGATCCAGATGGAAATACCTGGAAATAAAAGCTGAAATGTTGATCTCTTGTCTCATGTTCATCTTTTGGTGTCAAACCCAAATGTTTCCAGTCTACAGCAAAAATAATTTCTTTGACTATTTCTTGCAACAGTTTTCTCAGAAAGTTCTGTGCTCCCTGTTCTTTAAGGCAGGGGTTCCCAAACTTTTTATTCTGTGACCCCCAGTGTAACAGTGCCAGAAACTGGAGACACCCCCCCCCCCCCCCCCCCCCCCTCTCCTGATGTGGTTAAATGTTGCTCAAAGAACTAGTCGGCCAATCCAAAAACCGACAGATATCTTTGTAATTTAAACTAGGCTAGAGCAGGATCATTTCCTTCGGGGTCATGTGGCAACAAAGTAAAGAAGCGGAATTGATGATGTTTTATATTTACATTGTTGTATCTAAAATGTAGCTACAAATTCTGTAGATTTCATTGATTTTTGGAAGGCACCTTGTGACCCCCCAGTCTGTGTCTCGCGACCCCCACTTTGGGAACCACTGCTTTAAGGTGTATAAACCAAGCTGCAACCTCTAAAAATATGAGTCCAATGCAGAAGTGTTAAAAACTGCAGTTCATTGAGGATCCACTTGAGGCTGGCTCCAGAAGTACTGGATGTTACATACACATGAATGGGAAAAAGACGATCTTTGCAGCAGAAATAAACATGTTTACAGCCTGGTACAAAAGACGAGTGTAGTCTGGATAGATCATTCCTCGATGTCCTCTCACTGTGAGGGGGGTGAATTTTTTTCTAACGCAGCAATTTTGAAGATATCGAGATCACTAGTCTTCCAATGAGAGGCACAGCTGACTGTGGGAACACTGCAGCTGTTGGCTAGGAGGCTAAAACTCCACCTCTTTACGTCACACTGGCTCCACAGAAGCAATATGGCTGCCGCCACCGATTGGCCTCAAAACAGCTCTTCAGAAACAGATGGGTGACGTCACAAATACTACATCCATATTTTATACAGTCTATGGTAAAAACACAAGTAGAGTTTAATCTGTATTTAGAACAAGTTGCAGCTGATTTTGCTAGAGATTTGAAGAAGCTTGATCAAGCAGTAAATAAAAGAATCATCAGCATAGAAACAGAAGCAGAGTTTGAGATGTTCTGTCAGAGGCAGTTCATGTAAACAGGAAGTAAACTAAACCTTGAGAATCTGTAACACCTGTAAGCAGGGCGTAAAATTAACACCCGCCAAGCGCCATTGGCGGGTAACAAAATTAGTTTGGCGTGTAAAACAAAAACACACACCAGCCATGGGCCGATGGAAGATTTTGTATTGCATGTGAGGTTTTTGTTTTCATACTTTCGCCCATTTCTGAAGACCGTCAGGCTATTTTGACCGTCAGGCTATTTTGACCCTTGCGGCGCGCTGTACTTGTGTTGTGATTTGGTACGTCGGGAGCGGCGTGACGTCAGCTACTGGAGTTCTATTCATTCCCTTTGCTTGAAGAAGAAGAGCGGCGGGAAGAGCGTTTCCAGGAAGATGTGAAGGCGTGAAGCCACCACAAACAAAAAGGATAAACAAAGAGGAAGGAGACGATCAAGAAGAGGAACAGACGGTACATTTCTGGAGGTCACTAGCCAATGGCAGATGAGGTAAAAAAGCTAATTGTACGCCCTGCCTGTAAGGTAGCACCTTCTCACTTTACAGCCTGGGTCCTCTTGATGAGATAGTTAGAAAAACACTGAAGTGTGTGATCTGAAAAACAAGCTGCTCTGAGATGTTTTAGTGAAACTGTACGAAAAGTCCTTAAAGAAGTCTGTAAAGGAAACTTCTTATTTAAAGCTTCATGTTTCATGTCTCTATATTTTGTAACCTCACATGCTTTCCTTGAAGAAGTGAAGTTAAGAGAAGAGCTGGAGTGTTAGTCGGTTAAATGAGAGAGCCTCTGAGAAACTGGGCATTCAGAGAGTTGAGGAATCAGGCTCTACGGCACACTGAGCGGCGGCTGGTTGTCAATCCGAGCTGGTTCTCTGCCCTCTGGTCAAAGTGTTGAGCTGGCTGAGAGGAAATATATGATCTGACAGCTCACATTACACAGGACAGTGGAGGGACTGTTCAAATCCAGCATGAGGAGGCGGCAGGGAGGGAGGGAGGGAGGGAGGAGCAGTAAAGATTGACTGAGCTGAGCAGGAAACATTAAGATTGTACCCGATTCAGACAAACTTTATGAGGTGGGTTGCGTTTCATTAAACTTGACTCACAGAGAGGTAACCTCTGCCCCGGCACAAAGACATGAAAGCAAATCACCCGGGCTGTGATTTAAACCTGCAGACTGATTTGCTGCTATTAGAATCAGAATTGGCAAACGATGAGTGAGTGCGAGAAAAGCTGAGAGGAGAGATGACGTTTTGGATTTGTACTGATTAGAAAATTGATTTGCTAATTATCTAGATCTCTTTTATTATCACAGCTTTTCAACGGCTTCCTCTTCTTGCTCCGCCTGAGAAATGGGAACAAAGTGTCTGTGGAAGCTGTCTGGAATTCTAACATGACTGTAAAGTTTATAAGCTTTACTTTAAAGTTGAAAAGTTGTTCATGTTGTCCTGTTAGTCCTACACCCTGTGGGCAAAGCAGTTTATCTCATGTTGTCTCTGTTGATTTGATTCTGCATGAATCAAGCTCATCCTGTTCTCTTTTCTCAGTGACTTGTGTCACATTTTACAGATTTCTTTGTCTTGTCTGACAAAATACAGACATCTAAAATATAAACATTCAATATTTGTGATCATGACAGTCAGATGCTTTTGTATGAAAAAAAAAAGGATCAGTTTTATATGATAGCAAGACAGTTCTTATTTCTAGATGTTGTCGTGACGTGTCTGTCAGCTGATTTATAGAGGTTTGGTAGTTGTACCTGATACAGCAGGATGACCACGCCTGTCTGCAGGACAAGAGGGGGCGTGGTCATCCTGCCGTGTCAGGTTGTACGACCAAACCTCTATAAATCAGCTGACAGACGTCACCACAACACCACTCAACTCTACTGAAGGAGACTGCAGGAAGTTTGTAGTTGAAACATGTCAAGGTAAAAAAAGGAAATCACTGCTCTAGTAAAAAGAACTGCTGTATGCACAGACTGCACTTTTCAAAGATGACACTACATCACATCTGTTCTGCAGAAAGATCTCTGGCACATCTGGTTTTGCCCTCTACTACACGTCTTCTGGACCTCAAGTTTTAAGTCTCTCTCAAAAGCCTATTCAAGAGACGTTCAACCTGACCACCAGGCACCCTCGTATCTTAAAGAGCTCATAGTGCCCTATTACCCCTCTAGAACTCTACGCTCCCAACATGCAGGCTTGCTAGTTGTACCTAAAATCTCTAAAAGTAGTATGGGAGGTAGAGCCTTCAGTTATCAGGCCCCTCTCCTTTGGAATCATCTACCAGTCAGGGTCCAGGAGGCAGACACCCTCTCTACTTTTAAGAGTAGGCTTCAAACTTTCCTTTTTGATAAAGCTTATAGTTAGAGCTGGATCAGGCTTGGACCAGGTCTTAGTTATGCTGTTATAGGCTTAGACTGCCGGGGGAACTGGCACACTGACACACTGGGATCCTAGCTCACCCCCTTCCCCCCAACCCCTTCATCACTTACTTTAACTCTGCCTGTCCCATTAAAGTTACTAACCATAGACCTTTCTGGAGTCCCTGAGCTCCCTTGTCTCGTAGGTTCCTCTGAGCTGCTGTAGACCTCCTCCTTCTGCGGATGTTCTGGACTCCAGCGGCAACAGCTTCTACGACTCGTCTCATCACTATCACCTCTCTCTCTTACTCCCCTCTATCTGTCTTTCCAGACCCAACTCGGTCGAGGCATGATGGCTGTCTAACATGAGTCTGGTCCTGCTGGAGGTTTCTGCCTGTTAAAAGGAAGTTTGTCCTCTCCACTGTAACTTGCTAAATACTGCAAGGTGCAATGCTCATGGTGGATTAAGGTGGGGTCAGACTGAGTCTGGTCCTGTCTTGGTGTTGGGTCTCTGTTCATAATTTGACATAGAGTGGTCTAGACCTGCTCTGTTTGTAAAAGCGTCTTGAGATAACGTTTGTTGTGATTTGGCGCTATACAAATAAAGATTGATTGATTGATTGATTGATTGACTAACCTCCACAGTGGAGTTTTTTAAGAGGCTGTGAGGGATTGGGAGTGAACACAGCTTGTGTGTGTGTGTGCGTGCGGTTCTTTGTGTGTATCTGTGAGTGTTTTGTCAGGGACATATAGTGTTGTGTGTGTTTTCTTCTCTACCCAGGGTCACTTTGCCTCGAGGTGATGCTTGTATTTTTTATTTTCTTCAGCTCACACTCAACTTAAGCTCTGAGCCAATTTAATACAGAGCGGGGGAATGTAGAGGCAAGCTTGACAGAGTCACTCAAATCCCCGTCCGCACCGCATCGGGAGCAGAGTGAGAGAAAAATGAGGGCGAAAGATAGAGGAGAGGAATGTGGTCAATAAGGGGGGAGTAAAGGGAGGGAGGGAGGGAGGGAAGGAGGGAAGGGGAGAGTAATGTGTCCCATCGTGTAGAAAAGACAATTTACTACTAAAGAAGAGGCTGCCTGGAAAACAGTAAATGCATTACTTGATTAGTGTCCAAAAAGGAGTAGGAGACATTATTCACCTCACTTTAAAGCTTCGATCCAGACTCTCAGATAAAGACATTTGATGAACAAAGTTTTTAAAACCCGGGTCCAGAGGCGCCGGCGGCCATATGCATTCTCTTTTTATGCAGCCATTAAAATGATGAAAGAATTCTGAGAGGGAGTGGACGGGCCAAATGTGTGCATTCGTCACTTTATAATTCCTGGGTTGTTCACAGGCGTCTGCCAACAGCTTTCAAAAAGAGGTGTTATGAACAGTAATAAAAGCAAAGCATGTAGATGGAGAGCTCCAGAAATTATGCAGTACCACCTGTTAATTCAACCAGAGACAAGACAGAGTGCCAGAACGGCTTCCTCCAAACAAAGTTAACATCAGGGATCTTTTAATTACTTCAACAACCGAGAGAAAGAAGGCGCGAGAGAGAGTGTTTAAAAGAGACGAGGAAGAAATGAGTTCCTAACAGTTCCTGCAGTTTCTATTTATTCACTCGTTTCTCTCAATTCAATTTTTAAAGACTTTTTTATTTCTGAAGCTGAGGCTAAAGCTGATCCAGAGGGCCTGTTGTGGTGCTGAGGAGATCAGACATCACTGATAGGAAACACCAATACTGAACTTACTTACCCCTGAACTACGTGCGTTTGGACCGGTGGACCCAGGGTCTAATTTTAGTTCAGGGGTAGATAATCTCCCCCCTAAAAAGCCCCTGCTAGGGGGGTAGTACTTTTCAAATAAGCCCCAGGACTTTCTGGGGGCGGGGCCTGTAATGCTAAACGTGTCTGATTGGTAGATTAACCTCAGTGTTTTTATTCCTCCCTCCGTCCACAATAACATCACACACATCTGTGATTCACTTGATTTCTCTTTCTTTCATTAGTTTTTATTTGTTCTATCTTTTTTGTATGTGTGTGTACTTTTCAAAAGAAGAAGCTGTGATTCTCTTGATTTAGCAGCTTGTCGACAGGGTCAACTTTTTTGTCAAATTTTATTTTGTCAAATTTTATTTTGTCAAATTTTATTTTGTCAAATTTTATTTTGTCAAATTTTATTTTGTCAAATTTTATTTTGTCAAATTTTATTTTGTCAAATTTTATTTTGTCAAATTTTATTTTGTCAAATTTTATTTTGTCAAATTTTATTTTGTCAAATTTTATTTTGTCAAATTTTATTTTGTCAAATTTTATTTTTTTCAAAAAAAAATTTGTCAAAAAAACAAATTGTAAAATAAATTTTTTTGTCAACATTTTTTTTGTCAAAATTTTTTTTTGTCCGATTTTCTCATTTTTTCAAATTTTTTTTTGTCAAATTTTTTTTTTCAAAAAAAAATGCAAATTTTTTTTCAATTTTTTTCCAAAAACCATTCACAGTCATTGTTTTTTCCATCTGTGATTCTCTTGATTTCTCTTTCTTTCATTAGTTTTTATTTGTTCTATCTGTTTTGTATGTGTGTGTACTTTTCAAAAGAAGAAGCTGTGATTCTCTTGATTTAGCAGCTTGTAACAGTAGTCTTCTCTCAGCCCACCATGAATGCGTCTCTCCTCCCGGTGTTCCGCTTTTAAAAGTGACCCTGAAAACTGGAGACCTTCAGCTGAACGTGTCAGTGTTTGTGGAGTTTACACAGCTGTTGAAACACAGAGGGAGTTCCTGGGAATTCAAACTAGTTTAGTTTTTATTAAGATTTCAAAATATCCTCATCAGATATTTAATGATGGTCTAAAGACGTTTATGAGGGATGCATCCGGCTGAGAGTCTCCAGTTAACAGGGTCGCTGTTTAAACCAAAACACCGGCCGATCTCTGCGATCACGGCTTTTTGAGTTCAAAAGGATTTTAAAGCCGTGTTGAAACGTCTTTGCTACTCGCGCTTATCTCCTCTCACGTGTTGATTCAGTGAATCCATCTGTGATGAAATATAGCACCATCTAAAACAGCACCAGCTGAGTCTCTTCATGCTAACAGGCTAACAGGAAAAAATAATGTTTCGTCAGGCTGCGGGTCAACTTTTTGTCAATTTGTTTTGTCAGTTTTTTTTGTCAGTTTTTTTTGTCAAAATTTTTTTTGTCAAAAATTTTTTTGTCAAAACTTTTTTCTGTCAAAACTTTTTTTTGTCAAAACTTTTTTCTCAAATTGTTTTTTTTTTCAGTTTATTTTTTTCTCAAAATTTTTTTTCTTAAAATTTTTTTTCACATTTTTTTTTTCAAATTTTTCAAAAAACCATTCACAGTCATTGTTTTTTCCATCTGTGATGAATGGCATTCATATTTGTTTTACTGCCCTCTACTGGTCTGGTGGTGTAGTGTCAAAGGATTTTAAAGCCGTGTTGAAACGTCTTTGCTACTCGCGCTTATCTCCTCTCACGTGTTGATTCAGTGAATCCATCTGTGTTGAAATATAGCACCATCTAAAACAGACCAGCTGAGTCTCTTCATGCTAACAGGCTAACTGTTGTGTTGCTCATAATGATACCTGCCTGTCCGTCTGCTTCTATGGTGTCATCTGTGATCGATGGCATTTGTCTTAGTTTTATCTACCCGGGACTTCAGCCCGTGGTTGAAACACAGACAACAATGGGGGCACAGGAACCTTTTAGTTCAGGGGAAAGTAGTTCTGGGGGCTTACAGACCCTGGAACTCTTGGTCTAAAAGCACCTAAAGGAGATTATTCAGTTTCTGTCATGAGAGACTCAACGTCCTCTTCCTGTGTGAGTGTAATTTGTCCCGTCTAAGTGTGTGTGTGAGGTGGAAATGAAGAAGGATTTAGGTTGTGAGCATCAGGTCTAACTGTACACTCCTGCAGTTTGAGTATTATGACGTATAAAAGATTCAGCTGAGGCGTTAAAGGGGATTCACAAACTGAACTCTGCTCCAACAGGAAGTCTGCTGAGCCGGTCAGGAAACACAGAGCGCTTTGGCGTCTCCGTCTCGCTCAGATTAGAGACTGAATGCTAATTACTCTCATCAGAATAATGGCCAAGTTTGTTTAGCCAAGACGTGATGAAGGATGCCAAATAAGATTTGTGTTCTGTTGCCATTTGGATTAATCATTATTATTCTGTGTGATTATTTAATTGATACAAAAATATCAAGTTTTAGGGACAATAAGCAGCGGAAACATGGAGACCAGGCGCTGATAACTGGACTCAGATTTACATCCATATCTAATGCACTTTATTGAACACATGCATGAGGACCATTTTGCCTGAATTGTTCCTGAAACCTTTCTGTTTCTTTTTAAATCTTTATATTTACATGTATTCAGTACTTCAGAGCGCACCCTGCAACCCTAAATGGACTCCTCATGGCTGAAACATCACACCACATGTCGGCGGTGTCGCATGCACGGCTCATGACACCGTTCTTTTGGTGCAGTACCCTTGACAAAGTCGCAAAAACCACAGGGCTGACCAAAGAGAGCTTTCTATTTTCATAGGGGAGACGGATGTTTACGAGGCAGGGGACCAGAGCCGGACCAGGGGACAGCTCTATCTGGGACAGGGCATCCATTTCAAACAGTAATACTTCCCCGGTAATGAATCTGGGGGGAGGATCTCAGCTTAATGAGTAAAGACCACGTGAGCGCTGCGGAGAGAAAAGAGGAGAGAGGTGTTGAAAGAGGGGAACAAACATGGAAAGAAAGATGGGGAGAGTTGGACTGCTCATTAATAAACCCATTGTAACAAATAAAGGCCTGTCAAGGGAGTCCTGGAGGGTGGAAGGTGCGTGTGTGTGTGTGAATGTGGATGTGTCACACCTGGTATCCAGCTCTGCTTTAGTCCTTATTAACCTAACAAAGAGTCTGAAGACAACTTTCTATCACATTTGGTGTCACATGATCCCGGACAACTTTCCACCCTGATGGAACTCCAGAGCGGCCGTGAGCGTTGGTTAAATGAGTCGGTGTGATGTGGAGCTGAATGGAGGCTCGTTAGGGGGGGCAGAGCCGGAGACGAAGGTAATTTAACATGAATTGAAAAGTTCACTGAAGCGTTCGTTTTACAACAAAGACACAAAAAGGAGAACAAGAAGGATCCAGGAGAGTTTCGCCCCTCCGTGAGAGGACCGCTGTGTCACCGCTGTTCACCTGACAGGTTCACCGCTGCTGAAACAAAGACAGAGATGTCATCCCCGCCTCACCTGGAGAGTCAGACAATCTCTCAGCGCTGACTTCACACAGACTGAGGGACTGAGGGCTCCTCCATGTCAGATTATCTGAGAGCACATGACAGAGAAATGTCTTGAAGCTCGTGTTTGAGAGGATCAGCAGATCAGAGGAAGGAGGACCAATCGTCTTCAATCAGAGGAAATCACAAGACAGTGAGAGGAACAAGTGATGCTCTTTAAGCTTTCCCAATATCTAATTCTAACAATAGAGCTCTTCCTAAAGTGCAGCAGACTCAGGTAACTTCATGTATAGTAGAAAGAGTATGATACAGTGTTCTCATATCACAGTGAGGAGAGTGTGGAGAAGCTAAGTCCATGCAGCAGATCTGAAGCGTTGGCACGGCAGAGAGGGAAACAGAAACAGAGATCTTGAACATCCTGAAGCGCCCACTCATGGTTGTTACACACATCCCGCTGCGACCCCAACCAGCCTCTGTGTACACGAGTGAAGCTGCAGGACTCAGAGGCTGGTTGGACGGTTGACCCTTCTTACGAGAGCTGAGTGTTTGTGTGACCAAATCAATGTCCTCAGTCACGGGAGGGAGGGAGGGAGGGAGGGAGGGAGGGAGGGAGGGAGGGAGGGAGGGTTAGCAACAATGAGATGGATGGCAGAGGACGGAGGCTGAGGAGACGGAGAGAGAGAGAGACAAGGACGAGGACAGCAGGTTTAAGGATGAGAGTGAGAACCAGAGGAGGGATGATGGAGAGAAACCAAAAACAGAGGAGAGGATTCTTACAGTGAGAGATGAAACATGGAAAAGACGTGATGGAGGAAGAGAGAGGAAAATGTAATCTATAGAACAATGAATTTTTATATTTACAAGTATGACCAAAATGTTTAATAAAATATATACTATCATTTTTATAATTATTCTTCTTATTATTATTGTTATAATTATTGCTATTATAATTATCATTATTATTTTTTATTATTAGAAGCATTATTGTTATTATTAATAGTTAAAATATGAATTGTTACTACCTAATTATTACATCATTATTAGTTTTTCTAGCAGTAGTAGTAAAAATATCTATCCATCCATCCACTAACCTATCTATCTATCTATCTATCTATCTATCTATCTATCTATCTATCTATCTATCTATCTATCTATCTATCTATCTACCTACCTACCTACCTACCTACCTACCTATCTATCCATCAATTATATATGCATCCACCATCCATCCGTCCATCATCCCTCCCTCCCTCCCTCCCTCCCTCCCTCCCTCCATCCCTCCATCCATCCCTCCCTCCCTCCCTCCCTCCCTCCTTCCACCTCCCTCCCTCCCTCCCTCCCTCCATCCCTCCATCCATCCATCCAAACATCCACCCACCCACCTATCTACCTACCTTATCCATCATCCATCCACTATGCATGCATGCATCCACCTATCCATCCATCCATCCATCCCTCCCTCCCTCCCTCCCTCCCTCCCTCCCTCCCTCCCTCCCTCCATCCCTCCATCCATCCATCCCTCCCTCCCTCCCTCCCTCCCTCCCTCCCTCCATCCCTCCATCCCTCCATCCATCCACCCACCCACCTAACTACCTACCTACCTACCTACCTACCTACCCACCCATCTGTCATCTAAATAATTATAATTATATAATAAATTAATAATAATAATAAGAAGAAGAAGAAGAAGAAGAAGAAGAAGAAGAAGAAGAAGAAGAAGAAGAAGAAGAAGAAGAAGAAGAAGAAGAAGAAGAAGAAGAAGAAGAAGAAGAAGAAGAAGAAGAAGAAGAAGAAGATTTTTTTACTGTTTTATTATAATCCTAATCATAAAATTAATAATAAATTAATATTTTAGATAGAGTCAGAATAAGTAATTCTGAGGTCCTGAAATTATTTGTTATTATTTGTGACCAAATCTTCAAACCCTATATAATTTAATACTATCATATAGATATAAGTAATCTATTCTTATTTATAATTTTTAAAACAGATGAAGAATCTAAAAGCAGAAGTTGTCTGGACTCTCTGATCAAAAAGGAAAAAGAAGTTGAATCAATAACTAAAGAAGTGTTTGTTATTTCAATAATTCATCAACAATATGCCGGCTGGTTTGTTTCAACACGCTGCATCTGGACTCCTCACCAGGGGCCAACAATAAATAAAGATGTTTGAAGGCATAGATAGAACACCAAACAAACTTCAGTTAAACTCTTTTCAGAGAGAAATGATAAACAGAAGTGAGAAACAGACGGACAGATGGAGGAGGGCCGGGTCAGCGCCCCCTCTCAGATCTGAAGCACAGCTCAGTAAAACCCAGGGGAGACTCGTGACTAATTCCTGTCTGGTGGAAGGCAACACATCGCCCCTCTGATCCGGGCAGCATCAGGAGCGGGTATCGGCAGCATGGCGCTTGTCCTTAATGAAGTCGCCGTAGCGGGATGCAGCGAAGACCCCCCCTGCTGAGCTCCTTACATGACCCAATGGAAACAGATGTCTCTATGGTCTGCTGCAGCGTCCTCCTCATCAGAGAGATGAAAGACATTAATCATCCGTGTTAGTTTGTTTTTAAATGTCTGCAGACGGACGGGGTCCTCATCAGAGCCGGGGGTCAGAAGTGGGTTTATCCATGATAAATAAAAATCATCCACTAGATCTTCAAATCTGCAGACGTGGGGAGTCAAACCGACCTTTGTGTTTATAAAGACAGCCTACAACTAGCATGCCTCCCTCCTAAGCTCCTTGTTAGCACACGTGTGTGCAGGGAATGAAAAACGGAGGAGGGGTTGAGTTGTATTTTATACAGTCTATGGGCTGAACAAGCTCCGAGCTCTGACTTCCTGTTACAGACCGGATATTGTTGTTACGTAACAAAAACACTGAAGTCTGAAACGGCTGGTTTCAGCACACATTTACAGAAAGGTGGAGAAATCAGAACAGGGGCAGAATGGATTCTTTTCATTCTCGGGGGGTTTGTAGACAGGGACACAAATTTCAGGTAGAGAACCATTAAAAAGTCCATTTTGCATGATATGTCTCCTTTAAGTGACCAACAACACTCCTGGTGAATCCCTCCAGGAAACATCAACAGATGAATATATTGTAGGAGTCACGGGGTTGCATTGTCTTCCTATTAGAAGGTTTTATCATTTAGATGGCGTCCATTACGAGGTGAGGGTGGAGTGGGGGTGTCATTTATGAAGGAGGCTAAAAAGCAGACGATATCCTCAAGGAAAACCCGTTTTATGACTTTTGGCAATTACGATCTAAATGGATAATTAGGTTTGAGTGCAGCTGCCATATCAGTCTTCTTTATTGACAGTGTGCCCCTTCTGAAACCATTTCAGGGTCAAATAACTTTTAACTTTGGAGCCGTTTATCAATCGGCAGTTTTTAAAGGGGACGTGACGACTTTCAGCGGAGTGATTGATGCTCATGGAGAGTTAGAGTCTGAGCCGCTTCTTCAGACGTCTTACAATCAGAATAAAGAAGAATCAAAGCTTCTGAAAAGGAGCCTTTCTTCTGTTTTGGTGACACTGTTTTGACGTGTTTACTTGTTTGTAATATTGAATAATTGTCAGTTTTCTCTTCTTCTTTTGTAATTCTGATATTTACGATGTGAACTCATTTTATAAAAGTCCATATGGATTAAAGTATCATGGAACAGACGCCGTGTGGACACAAAGGAACCACAGACAGTCATGACAAAGAGGTTTAAATCCATCCTTTTCAGCATGTGTGCAATCATCTCTCCTGTCCGTCACTCACCTCACATCAAACGCTCACACACACACGTGTTCTCAGCCTGCAGCCGACCTTAAGCTGCTTTCATATCCGTGCCTGTGAATGGACGTGTGGTTAATTCCTCTTTATAAATGTGTTTACTTCAATGAGCGTTTCGCTAGTTTGAACCATTAAAACCTTCTCCCTTGTTTCTCTCCGCTCCCCGAGGAAAAAGGGAAAATAAAAATGTAATTAAAATCATAAAAACTGAAGCAGAGAAAAGCCCTGAAAGAAATCCACTGATTCTGTAAAGCCTGTTTAAAAGACCATTCTGTTACATGCTACATGCAGAGAACACAAAGGGTTGAAGGTTAATGAGGCTAAATTAGAGAAAGGAGTCTGAAAGTAGAAACTGAATCAATGCATGTCAGGAAAGAGAAACACAGCGTGCCTTAATGTCTTCATGTTCTGTGCTTCAACTAGGGGTGAGCCCGACTAAGGATTTGCTTAGTCGAATCTGATTCATCAGATTTTGCCCATAGTGGATGAATAGTTGAATGTTTGTTGTTTTTCCTTATTGACCCAAAGTCTGCATGATGGTGACCGCATGACAATATTACACATAACCCTTTACAATTAAGAGACTCATAGCTTAAAGGTGACATATCACGCTTTTTTCATCAACATATATTGGTCTAAGAGGTCCCCAAAACATGTCTTTAAAGTTTATTGCTCAAAAAAACACTTTGAAATCAGATTCTGGTCTGCCTGAAAAGTCCTCTTCTTCAGTCCTCCTCAGAACAGTCTGTTTTCTCTCTGACCACGCCCCCTCAGGAAGTGGGTGTGCCTCAGCTGTCCAGCACGTTGATCTAATGTTTACATGTTGGCTGAATATACACGGCTGCTCAGAGATCACGTTACTTCAAACCTCTGAATCTGATCCAGAATCTGATCCTGACGGAGAGGCGCCTGCAGCAGGACCTTTCTGAAGGATTGGTCACAGATTTAGTGTTTCTTGTTGTTTTATTTATCAGTATGTCGACGTGTGTCTTGGTACACAGCTACGAACATGTAGCTATGTGGCTAAGCTAACTAGCGCTAGCACTTAAGGCTGATTTATACTTCTGCGTCTCCCCTACGCAGCAGGGGCTGACGCGGACATGAGCCCCACATACTTGCGCGTCGGTGTGTCCGTGTCGCGCAGCAATTCGCCGCCTAAACACTAGAGGGCAGTGTGGTCTCTCTGATAGCCGGTCGCCTGCTTCCTGCCTCGCTACGATCTCTGTTTCCTTTTCCACAGAGATTCAGAGCGTGTTCTGTTAATCTACAGCTGATACATGTTGCTGTTTATCATACAGACATGATTACATGAAGAATAGAGAGGAGGAGATGAAATACACGGCCGATGTGCGGCCGATGTCCGGGATCCCGGAAGTGTTGTAAATGCGGGAAATACAAAGACGGCAAGCGGACCAATCACAGGACTTGCGGTCCGCGTCGGCTCTACATTTTGGAGGAGGTGCACGTCAGCTACGTGCATAGGCCTCGGCGTAGGTACGGGAGCTACGCGGACTCCCGGCGTAGGGTTCGCCGTTGATTCAACACAGAAGTATAAATCAGCCTTTATCCATGATAAATAAAAATCATCCACTAGATCTTCAAATCTGCAGACGTGGGGAGTAAAACCGACCTCTGCCAGAAAGGCAGCAGGACCTTTCTGAACCATTAGTCACAGATTTAGTGTTTCTTGTTGTTTTATTTGTCAGTATGTCGACGTGTGTCTTGGTACACAGCTACCAACATGTAGCTATGTGGCTATGCTAACTAGCGCTAGCACTTATCCATGATAAATAAAAATCATCCACTAGATCTTCAAATCTGCAGACGTGGGGAGTCAAACCGACCTTTGTGTTTATTAAGACAGCCTACAACTAGCATGCCTCCCTCCTAAGCTCCTTGTTAGCACACATGTGTGCAGGGAATGAAAAACGGAGGAGGGGTTGAGTTGTATTTTATACAGTCTATGGGCTGAACAAGCTCCGAGCTCTGACTTCCTGTTACAGACCGGATATTGTTGTTACGTAACAAAAACACTGAAGTCTGAAACGGCTGGTTTCAGCACACATTTACAGAAAGGTGGAGAAATCAGAACAGGGGCAGAATGGATTCTTTTCATTCTCAGGGGAGTTTGTAGACAGGGACACATATTTCAGGGAGAGAACCATTAAAAAGTCCATTTTGCATGATATGTCACCTTTAACTAAATTAAAACAGTGTTGGAACAGTATCCTGTCTGAAATGATCTTTTATCTGTTTAAGGCTGTGATTTTAAAGAGGTAAGTTGGTTTGTTTTACTGGTAAATGACTTGTAGAATAGTCTGAATAATCTAAATGAAAGAATCAAGATAAAACCGTGATCGTGATTTTGCCCCAAAAAAATCGTGATATGATCGCAAACCCCTTGTCCAGATTTACACAGGAGAGTCAGATACGAGAGTACCAACACGTTACATGTTGTTAAAACACGCCATGGATGACACACACACACACACACTCTCACACACACACACACACGCAGTCTCCATGACTCTTGACTGATTGCCCACATTTCCATCTCCTGCTGGTTTTGCATTCAGTCTTGTGGAGTTTAAGCCTAATGTGCCGTCTGAACATCCCTAATGTGGATTAGCTATGCACGCTGATGGCTGCCAGGAATCCTCCCTTCATGGTGTGTCAGAGCTCAGAGTCGCTGCCATGTCCGTGTGTTTTAAACTGCGACTGACATGAAGCCGTGCACGCCGCATCAGGACAACCTAAGTCACAGCTTCCGGCTTTATCAGAGACGTTTAATGCCGGTCTGACCTGGAAACCACGCCGACAGAGGAGACGCCAACATGTGCTGCACATAAACACGCTTACAGTGAGTGAACGCCAACAACTGGAGGAGTGTGTGCGTATAGGAGCTCTACCTGACCCTGTTACCTTTAAGTGGAAGCCGTGATGAAGTGATTCTGCTGTTTGTTGGAGTAATAAGCTGACTGTTTGTGCTGAGAGAGCTCTTTTACTAATGAGTAATAGGCATGCTGTGCAGATTTTAATGATTTACTATAGAGAGCCGGTGATCCACTGTAACCTGCTGCTGATTTGTGCGTGCCAGGATATCGATGTGGAAGAGGAGTGTGGGAGTATCTCAGAAGTTAGATGTTTCTGAATGCATCACATTCAACATTTGTTAAAGAAGCATGACATATAAGCTCGTTACTGACACATGTGCACGCCTCATGTTCAGATGAATCACTGCATCAGCTTTAAGGAAGACGCTACACGTGATGATTCAGAAGACAGAGTCCATCTACACGCTGGAATACAGATCCATGCTAGCTGGAACAGAAGTGTGATAAAAGCAGAGGAACTTTACCCTGAACTACGTGCGTTTCGACCGGTGGACCCAGGGTCTAAATTTAGTTCAGGGGTAGATAATCTCCCCCCTAAAAAAGCCTCTGTTAGGGGGGTAGTACTTTTCAAAGGTCCCAGGACTTTCAGGGGGCGGGGCCTGCAATGCTGAACGTGTCTGATTGGTAGATTAACCGCAGTGTTTTTATTCCTCCCTCCGTCCACAATAACATCACACACATCTGTGATTCTCTTGATTTCTCTTTCTTTCATTAGTTTTTATTTGTTCTATCTTTTTTGTATGTGTGTGTACTTTTCAAAAGAAGAAGCTGTGATTCTAAAGACGTTTATGAGGGATGCATCCGGCTGAGAGTCTCCAGTTAACAGGGTCGCTGTTTAAACCAAAACACCGGCCGATCTCTGCGATCACGGCTTTTTGAGTTCAAAAGGATTTTAAAGGCGTGTTGAAACGTCTTTGCTACTCGCGCTTATCTCCTCTCACGTGTTGATTCATTCTTTGCTTTTTCCATGTTTTTAACCACAGACGCAAAATTTTCACTTTTTTTCATGTTTTTCTGCTTTTGGAGAACAATTTCAAATTTGAGGAAAATTTATTTTTCGTCAGGCTCCGGGTCAACTTTTTGTCCATTTTTTTTG
Organism: Notolabrus celidotus; assembly: GCF_009762535.1. Lineage (NCBI taxonomy): Eukaryota > Metazoa > Chordata > Actinopteri > Labriformes > Labridae > Notolabrus > Notolabrus celidotus. Next base: position 2,077,936 of record NC_048276.1, read on the forward strand.
TCCATTTTTTTGTCAATTTTTTTTTTGTCAAAACTTTTTGTCAAAACTTTTTTTTCAAATGATTCTTTTTTTTCAAATGATTCTTTTTTTTCAAATGATTCTTTTTTTTCAAAAAAAAATTTTCAAATTTTTTTTTTCAAAAATTTTTTTTTCAAAATTTTTTTTTTCAAAATTTTTTTATCAAAATTTTTTTTTTCAAAAACATTTTCTCAAAAAATTTTTTTCAAAAAAACATTTTCAAATTTTTTTTCACTTTTTTTTTCTTCAAAATTTTCAAAAAACCATTCACAGTCATTGTTTTTTTTCATCTGGGATGAATGGTATTCATCTTTGTTTTACTGCCCTCTACTGGTCTGGTGGTGTAGTGCCAAAGGATTTTAAAGCCGTGTTGAAACGTCTTTGCTACTCGCGCTTATCTCCTCTCACGTGTTGATTCAGTGAATCCATCTGTGATGAAATATAGCACCATCTAAAACAGACCAGCTGAGTCTCTTCATGCTAACAGGCTAACTGTTGTGTTGCTCATAATGATACCTGCCTGTCCGTCTGCTTCTATGGTGTCATCTGTGATGAATGGCATACCTCTTTGTTTTACTGCCCTCTACTGGTGGTTACTTTTTATTTCCTCCATACGTCACTGGCCTGATTTGCACAATCTACCCGGGACTTCAGCCCGCGGTCGAAATGCAGACAACAATGGGCACAGGAACCTTTTACTTCAGGGGAAAGTAGTTCTGGGGGCTAAAAGACCGAAATGCATCTAATGTAGATATCATTAATCAGACAAACGTGATCGTGATCGTGAGCTGCAGCCTTCAGCGCCACACTGTGAAGATTTCACTCCTTCATGATGACTGAATAGTCGGCTGTAGATCTGTATTTCTGTCTAAATGTTTCAACATGGAACCAAAGTGAAGCCTCACTGCTGCATTAAGAGGTCTCCTCGCAGGCATCGTGACATGTAGCCGCAATCACACTCACAACAAGCATCACAGGTGGGAAGTGCAGCACACTCAGAGAAGCAGTCCTTCACCCTGTAAGGAACATCTCTGCTGCAGCTTCACTGCAATCTAAACGTGTGTACAACTCACACTTAGCTTTGGTAACACCTTCATGTGATAAATAATCACGCTGTAATAATGTTTGCAACATTCATATTTCAATAAATGACTCCCCGCTGATCTTCAGTCATCAGCATTTGCAGCGTAAACAAACATTAAGACTCTAATTCAACTTTTCCACCACAGAGAAATTTGCTCCACAAACTCATATCTGCAATTTTTCCCCACATCCAACCTGAGAGCGATGATTTCAAAGTATCTGAGCAGCATCAGATGGTAGAGGAATATAAGGACAGGAGCAAACAGTGTGCAGTAACAGATAAGCGGTACCTTTGAAGAAGCAGTCCTTGCTGTGCACCACATAGATCCGTCTCCTCTCCAGGCAGGCGGTGCGGTACACCTCGCAGTGGTTCTCGTAGAACCTGCCGTCCGAGCCGCACACCGGCACAAAGGAGGGCCGGCACTTCTCCTGGCAGACGCACTCGGCACGCCCGGTTTCTGCCATCAGCACGCACTGTCGACCCCGGCCGCAGTAGGTCCTCCGGCAGGGACCCCCGTCTGGGTCAGAGAGGGCTGTGAGAGAGAATCCAGTATGTTAGCACCGAGGGAGGAAACAGGACTGGGTCTCCTGTGTCAGTGTGAGAATAATCACTCTATAATAAAACATCATCATGTCAGGATCAGAATCAGAAATACTTTAATTATACCAGGGGAGGGAAATTCAGTCTTTGTGGAGCTCTAAGAAAGTCTAAATATTAATAGAAGAAGGAATAAAATAAGATATAAATAAATTTAAATAAATCAAAATAAATAAGATACAATAAATTAAATTTAATAAGATAGAAATAAATTAAAATAAATTTAATTTAATAAGATAGAAATAAATTAAAATTAATTAAATTTAATAAGATAGAAATAAATTAAAATTAATTTAATTTAATAAGATAGAAATAAATTAAAATAAAATAAATAAGATAAAATAAATTTAATTTAATAAGATATAAATAAGATGAAATAAATTTAATTTAATAAGATATAAATAAATTAAAACAAAATAAATAAGATAAAATAAATTTAATTTAATAAGATAGAAATAAATTAAAATAAATTAAATTTAATAAGATATAAATAAGATGAAATAAATTTAATTTAATAAGATAGAAATAAATTAAAATAAAATAAATAAGATGAAATGAATTTAATTTAATAAGATATAAATAAGATAAAATAAATTTAATTTAATAAGATATAAATAAGATGAAATCAATTTAATTTAATAAGATATAAATAAATTAAAACAAAATAAATAAGATATAAATAAAATAAAAAAATAAATAAAATGTCTAGTAATGTGAAGTCAGAGTGATCTCTTAAGAAAAATACATGTCTCTCTGTGGAGAAAGAACAGTCCTGAACGCCACGGCAGAAACAAACTGAGCAGCACGTCGCGTGGTTTCCAGTTTGCTCCACTCAAGTATTTAACTAAACATGCCTTTAGGCTGCATAGTAGGTTTAATTACATTAATAACATCAAGCCAATCAAATGAGGCCTCAGCTCTGCGTCAGCCTCTCTCAGGTTAATGGGTTAAATTTGGCAGCTGCTAAAGATGTGTGCAAGTAGTCGACTTAATTATTAAATATCATCACAAATGGCAAGAAACGAAAAGAATTGACAGTCAGTAAAAGGATTTGTTAACATTATTATATATTGTAATCACATGCTAGCTCATATGTTCTGTTGCTGCTGCTGTAACGCTTTTTGCACAGATAACAGACGGTATGTCTTGTTGTCTCATCTCAGCGTGTCGTGCTTTGGTAGGATGGTGATCCAGAAGAATGGAGATAAAGTTGTGAGCTGGCTGTGTCTGGATAAACTGGCATATAATGAATCAACTGGAGGAATATGTAACGACGTTACATGTGGACGTTAACCTGCAAGGAGGATTCAGGGCTGGCGGTGCTAGCTCTGCTAACTGTAGCCACACTCGACAGACCAATGTGACTTTGAGTTGTTTACCCACGGACTCTGTGATCCCGGGGTTAGCCGTGTTAAATAAGCTGTACTCAGGGCACGGTCTGCCTAACGGTTTCAGCACGGGTCCCAGAGGCAGGGCTCTCAAGTTTTGAACTCAGTTCAGTGTGAAATTTTTGCAGCAGGGGGAAGGATTCACAATCTGCAAATCTGCGGTCAGTCTGCATTGTGCATGTGCATCCTTTCTTTTTGATCAGCTGGTGCATGGCAAGCTCCTTCTGAAGGAAAAGCGCTGCAACTCGGTGGTTGTTGTCCTAGTAATTATTGTGCATGAGAAATACAAAGTGTGGTCGTGTGAGCGTGTGCACAGGTTGAAGACTTAAGAGCCCTGCAGAGGTCATGACCCTTTGCAGCAGGTCTTCCCCCAGGTTCTACTCCCTACATGTCCCGTCTCTCTTTAGCTGTCCTATCCAAAAAATAAATGAATAAATCAAATGAGGAATTTGGAAATAAGTACTTCCTCAGATAGCCACTTCAAGGGGAAGCTTGTATTCTGGTCTAAGAAGTGGTTAAATGATGTTTAAGAGAGCTTGTAACGAGTCTGATGACAGAGCAACACTTCTGGAATTATTTTAGATCCAGGAGACGCGACCTGTTTCAAAGTCAGCCACTGTGTTCAACATGCAAACAGAATAAAGGACTTGAGCTAATCATGGTCAAACTAAGATGTAGATATTATATAAACAGTAGTATTCCAATAATAACCACATCATATCACAGAGATAACTGTGCCTGCTCCATGAATGAAAAGTGTTTACTCCAGATAAACACTTCCAGCTCTCCCTGCAGGTTCATCACGCTGCTATCAGGGAGAAACCTTCTTTAAACACAAGCCTTCAAATCCAGCAGCCAGGTGTTCTTATTAACACCTCTCAGCACTCGTTCACACGTCCATACACAAACATACCTGAGCGTGAAGGTGCACCTGAACGCAAGTCAAGCTCACACCTTCTGCCTTTCCTGCTACTGCCCCCGTCAACACTCACACACACACTCACCAGCTCCCGCTCTGCACACACACACACACACAAGCATTCACAAACACACACGCCAGCATCTCCATCAGCAGGCCCCTCGCTGCTCGGGACGCCTCGCCTCGCCTCGCCTCTCTTCCCTCTGATTTAATCTGTTTCTCTTAAAGTCTAAAAGTTGCTGACGCAGCAGGACCCTCCACCTTGGATTGATCTTTCCTGACTCCAGGAGTTGACCGCAAGCCCGTTTCTTGTGTTGTGATCTGAAGGACTTATGGGACCTTTTATTCCTCAGGGGGGGTTTTAAGTAAAAAGCAGGTACAAGCAGCTCATTTAAAACCTCTCCAGCCCATCCAATTGTTTTAAAATGAGACAACAGAATTAGCTGAGAACGATAACTGATTTCACACATTATTCATACGGCCTTTGGGAAACTCAATCAATATTAGCAAACATAAAGTCTCCCACGCAGGCGCCCACATGGAGCTGAATCAATGGCAGGTTCAGAGTTTGTTTGAGTGAAGCTTAAAGGCCCCTGAGAAAATAGTATGCTCATTAACTTGCAAATAATTTAGAAAAATAAAGAAGGGACATAAATTATTATTTCACTCCAACACAAATATTATCCAAACTACTGCAGGAATAATAAACAGTATCTCACAAAAGTGAGTACACCCCTCACATTTCCTCTAAAAATGAAGCACAAGAAAGCCTGCAAACAGTTTGGATTACTGGAACCATGTCTTGTGGTAGAGAACAAGATAAACTTATTTGGTTCAGATGGTGTCAAGTGTGTGTGGTGGCAACCAGGTGAGGAGTACAAAGACAAGTGTGTGTTGCCTACAGTCAAGCATGGTGGTGGGAGTGTCATGGTCTGGGTCTGCATGAGTGCTGCCGGCACTGGGGATCTACAGTTCATAAAGGGAACCATGAATGCCAACATGTACTGTGACATACTGAAGCAGAGCATGATAAAGCTTATAGTTAGAGCTGGATCAGGCTTGGACCAGCTTTTGTTATGCTGCTATAGGCCTAGACTGCCAGGGGAACTGACACACTGACACACTGGGATCCTAGCTCACCCCCTTCCCCCCCAACCCCTTCATCAGTTCCTTTAACTCTTCCTGTCCCATTAAAGTTACTAACCATAGACCTTTCTGGAGTCCCAGAGCTCCCTTGTCTCGTAGATTCCTCTGAGCTGCCGTAGACGTCCTCCTGCTGCGGACGTTCTGGACTCCAGCGGCAACTATCACTACCACTATCACCTCTTTCTCTTACTCCCCTCTATCCGTCTTTCCAGACCCAACACGGTCTCAGCAGATGTGTGTCTAACATGAGTCTGGTCCTGCTGGAGGTTTCTGCCTGTTAAAAGGAAGTTTTTCCTCGCCACTGTAACTAGCTGAATACTGTGATGTGCAATGCTCATGGTGGATTAAGGTGGGGTCAGACTGAGTCTTACCCTGTCTTGGTGCTGGGTCTCTGTTCATAATTTGACATAGTGTGGTCTAGACCTCCTATGTTTGTAAAAGCGTCTTGAGATAACGTTTGTTGTGATTTGGCGCTATACAATAATTAATTGATTGATTGATTGATTGACTGGGCCACAGGGCAGTACTCCAACATGATAACGACCCCAAACACACCTCCAAGACGGCCCCTGCCTTGCCAAAGAAGCTGAGGGTGAAGGTGATGGAGTGGCCAAAGCATGTCTCCAGACCTAAACCCTATTGAGCATCTGTGGGGCCTCATCAAACGGAAGGTGGAGGAGCGCAAGGTCTCTAACATCCATCAGCTCCATGATGTCATCATGGAAGAGTGGAAGAGGACCCCAGTGGGAACCTGTGAAGCTCTGGTGAACTCCATGCCCAAGAGGGTTCAGGCAGTGCTGGAAAATAATGGTGGCTACTGAAAATATTGATTTTCACTTAGGGGTGTACTCACTTTAGTTGTGGGTGGTTTAGACCTTAATGGCTGTGTGTTGAGTTATTTTACACTGTTAAACAAGCTGTACACTGACTACTTTACATTTTGTCAAAGTGTCATTTCTTCAGTGTTGTCCCATGAAAAGATATAATTAAATATGTGCAGAAGTGTGAGGGGTGGACTCACTTTTGTGAGATACTGTATATATACATGATCTACGTCAGACCTGCAGCCATCACTGGTCTGTACTTTCTTTCTCCTGCAGAGAGATAATCCTCTGAGATCAAACACAGAATATTTGGATGTGAAAGCAGAGTTTTGGCCTTTATTGACCCCGCCTGGGTTTTTTAGTTTTTCTCCAAGCTTTCTGTCTTTTTTATTACCTTAGATGTTAACAAGCTCTTTCATTTGCCATGGAAACCAGGGCGAGAATAAAGGAGATTGCTGTTGGCTGGAGCAATCAGAGAAACTAATTGCAGCACATGAATAAACTTAATGTCAAGGTGGGGAGAAAACAACACGATGAAACGGCTCGTCGTAACTCAAGGAGGGGAAGGAGGAGAAGAAACTCAGCCGGTGAAACGTTCAGCGTCACGAGGACATGACTGCGTATCCATCCAAAGAGGCGCTGGGAGGGTCGTCGTGATGATGCTGCTGTAAAAGGTTGAGTCGGTTAAGATGCTGAGAGGAGGTCACTTCTATTATCCCTCAGTGGGATAAGGCTAAAAAACCATCCCGGCTTAGCTTTAAAGAGCCCCGTCCTGCCTTTCATAATCAAACTGCTGAAAACTGAAATTCAATTTGCCTGAAGTATAATCACATCTCAACTCTCAGCATATTCAATAAGAGAGGTAATGTGCTGTTGTCGGAGGACAAAACTTCCATAATAGCACAAAGGCTCACACACACACACATACACACACACACACACACAATATGATAATACACCAGCACCCTTGTTCTCCCACTTGAGGTGTCAGTATGCAGGCGGGCGTCCTCTCCTCTCCTCTGTTCATTCACTGTTGAATACACAACATCTGTGTTCACACAAACAAGCTCTACACTACAAACACAAACACTCATATCATCTAAATACTTCTGATATTGATCGGTCCAGGGCCGGCCTGTGGTGTATGGAGTGCCACTTGCACCCTAAATAAGTGAGGAAGAAAATTTGAAGATAATAGGGAAAGGAATATTGTTTTTGGGGTTAAATTGCAGAGGGATGCCAGTATACATTTAAGAGCTTGTGATTCAGTGTTGCTTTTCAAAAATGGATTCCAAAGCAGTTTTTGAAGACTCTGAGTGTTCATGATTTACTTCTTTTGTTTTTGTTTTTGTTGTTTTCTTTACACTTTGGAAGCTGGTAGCTTAAAGGGGACATATCACGTTTTTTTCATCAACATATATTGGTCTAAGAGGTCCCCAAAACATGTCTTTAAAGTTTATGCTCAAAAAAACACTTTGAAATCAGATTCTGGTCTGCCTGAAAAGTCCTCTTCTTCATTCCTCATCAGAACAGTCTGTTTTCTCTCTGACCACGCCCCCTCAGGAAGTGGGTGTGGCCTCGGCTGTCCAGCACGTTGATCTAATGTTTACATGTTGGCTGAATACACACGGCTGCTCAGAGATCGCGTTACTTCAACCCTCTGAATCTGATCCTGACGGAGAGGCGCCTTTAGCAGGACCTTTCTGAAGGATTGGTCACAGATTTAGTGTTTCTTGTTGTTTTATTTATCAGTATGTAGACGTGTGTCTTGGTACACAGCTACGAACATGTAGCTATGTGGCTATGCTAACTAGCGCTAGCACTTATCCATGATAAATAAAAATCATCCACTAGATCTTCAAATCTGCAGACGTGGGGAGTCAAAGCGACCTCTGCCAGAAAGGCAGCAGGACCTTTCTGAACCATTGGTCACAGATTTAGTGTTTCTTGTTGTTTTATTTGTCAGTATGTCGACGTGTGTCTTGGTACACAGCTACAGCTACAGCTACAGCTATGAACATATAGCTATGTGGCTATGCTAATTAGCGCTATCACTTATCCATGACAAATAAAAATCATCCACTAGATCTTCAAATCTGCAGACGTGGGGAGTAAAACCGACCTCTGTGTTTATTAAGACAGCCTACAACTAGCATGCCTCCCTCCTAAGCTCCTTGTTAGCACACATGTGTGCAGGGAATGAAAAACAGAGGAGGGATTCAGTATTATTTTATACAGTCTATGAGCTGAACAAGCTCCGAGCTCTGACTCCGTGACAGACCGGATATTGTTGTTACGTAACAAAAACACTGAAGTCTGAAACGGCTCGTTTCACACACATTTACAGAAAGGTGGAGAAATCAGAACAGGGGCAGAATGGATATTTTTCATTCTCGGGGGGTTTGTAGACAGGGACACATATTTCAGGTAGAGAACCATTAAAAAGTCCATTTTGCATGATATGTCACCTTTAAAAACAGCGCTCAGGAACAGATGGGTGACATCACGGATATTACGTCCATATTTTATACAGTCTATGGGGTAGTTACATTTTGGAGGAGGTGCATGACAGCTAAGTGTGTAGGCCTCTGCGTAGGTACAGGAGCTATGCAGACCCCCGGTGTAGGCTACGCCGTGGATTTGATGCAGAAGTATAAATCAGCCTTTGAAGTCGGCAACACACAAACAGGCCACAGATATGTGTTGTGAAGCAGTCCCCTCTTATTCTCTGTGATAAAGAATAAACCCAGCTCCAGAGAGAGAGAGCGCTGAGGGTGAGGGTGAGGGTTGGCCAGGTAAACCCCCCCCCCCGGGGAGCGAGCAGCAGTGTCGAAGCGATGACAGACTCGACTCCGTTTTATCCAGTTTACTAATTGTTCTGCGTGTCTCTGCAAAGCATCTGTGGGAAATGCAAAACAGCGCGGCTCCCCCTGCAACCTTACTGTTCATGTCAAGGTCGGGGACGATTACAAGATCGTTTGTATTCTCTCAGCGTGGGAGATTAAACGCTTAGCAACAACCGTCCAGCAGCAGCAGCAGCAGCAGCAGCAACCCACCGGTGACTGTTCTTCCTTCATCCTCCTCTTGTTTCCTCCCTCATTCTCTCCATCATCCTCCCCTTGCCCTTTCCCCATTCTGCTCAGAGAAAGGAGTGTGCAAACAGCAGCCACTCAAGCAACAGAGACAATAGCACGCAAAGTTACTTCCACAATACACGAGCTGTGTGACATTTAGCTAAGTCCTCGCGCTTGTGTTCATTCTTGCTGTAAGTCCTTTGTTTTGCATTCTCTTGGACCGTGTTGGCTGCAATTGTGGCTTGCTTAAGAGGCTAAAAGTGCCGTTTGATAATCCTCCTTGTCTAAGCTGCAGGCGCAGTGCTTATGAATGGGCTCTTACAAGTTCAGAGGCTCTGAGGCACCGGGACAAAGCCAGGCTGACCATCCAGTGTGGGGCTTTGCATCCTGTCAGTCTCTTTGTCTTTCACCCTGGGCTCTCGCTCTTCTTCTTCATCTTCTTCTATACTCTCTCTCTCTCTCTCTTCAGTCTTTTGGTGAATTTCACTTTAGTGTTGAGCTCTGATGGGCTCCAGGGAAAGTGAGATTAGTATTGTCCTACATTATGAGGGATTCCAGGACATGTTTTGTAAGAAACACTGTTCATAATTGCGTGAGAACATGAGGGATTTGTGCAAAGTGCTGCGAACATTTTCTGCTTTATCTTTCTGACATTTTTCGACAGACAAAGATAAGTTCGCCTTTTCTTTTTGCTCTTTATGGATGCCCTGAGTGGATGAGAGCGGAACTAGAGGCACAGCACGACACACGACAGGCTGCCTGCCTGGCTGGCTGGCTGTCTTCTCTTTTGTTCAGGAGACTGAAGCTACAATCTTGTCAGTCTCAGCCCCGGCTGTGTTATCATGATGAAGCTGTTGGTAATTTGAAATCAGAGATTCCAGAGGCATTCAATCTGTAGGTATGCAATCACATGAGCATTGTAAGACACGCTGACACACACAGAGCACCAGAGGTGGGTAGGGATGAGTTACATTTACTCTGTTCCATGTACTGTAGTTTTTTCAAAAAATTGTACTTCTGAGAGTATTTGTTTTGCAGAGTACTTTTTAGTCCTACCCAAGGCAAGGCAGCTTTATTTGTGTAGTGCATTTCATACACAAGGGCAACTCAATGTGCTTTACATTAAAACATTAAAAGCATTGGAGACATTCAGACAAGCACAAAATAACACAATTAAAATGACAAATATAATAAAACAGAAAAAAGGAAAATTAGAAATATATTAAAAATTAAATTTTAATTTAAAACAAGTTAAAGTAAGCTAAGATAGGAAGGCAGTGTCAAATAAAAAAGTCTTATTTAAAAGAGGTGAGAGTTGGAGCAGACCTGCAGCTTTCAGGGAGTGTGTTCCAGATATGTGGAGCATAATGACTAAACGCTGCTTCACCATGTTTCCTTCTGACTCTAGGGACTGAAAGCAGACCAGTACCTGATGATGACCTCAGAGGTCCAGATGGTTCATACAGTAGCAGCAGATCAGCCTAAACCATTCAGTGCTTTATAAACCATCAGCAGGATTTTAAAGTCTATTCTCTGACAGACAGGAAGCCAGTGTAGAGATCTAAGATCTGGAGTGATGTGGTCTACGTTCTTGGTCCTTATTAGGACTCGAGCAGCAGCATTCTGTATGAGCTGCAGCCGTCTCATTGACTTTTTAGGGAGTCCTGTAAAGACCCCGTTACAGTAGTCTAGTCTGCTAAAGATAAATGCATGGAGGAGTTTTTCTGCATCCTGCTGAGACATGAGTCCTTTAATCCTTGATATATTCTGAAGGTGATAGTAGGCGGACTTTGTAAATGTCTTAATGTGGCTGCTGAAATTAAGGTCTGAGTCTAAGACTACACCAAGGTTTCTGGCTTGGTTTGAACATTTCATCTGTGCAGATTGGAGCTGAGCAGTACTTTTACTTCCTTACATTGGGATGTCCAGTCGCTACTTTTACCGTTCCTTTATTTCTTCATTTTATATGTTTTTACGCTCAGTCGATCTCTCATGCAGCTCCTTCTGACCAAGAGTCATAAATAACCTCAACACTGAACGGAGGAGTAGCTCCGCCCCCTCCTCCACCTAAAGCTGAGGAGAGAGGCTGCGTTATACCTGCGTCCCCTTCGGAGGAACATGTTTACCCTGTACCCAACATCCAGACTCTCTTATAACTTCTAAATGACAAGAAGGAGAAACAGTCACATTATGCGCTGCTTACTCTGTTCTATATGGTGGAAATCTGGAGCTTCAATATAGAACAATTAAATCTTAAAAAGCATGTCACGGTGAGTAATCAGTTAGGTAAGCTAAGGATCATACTGGTTAATGTTAAATCTTAAAAGCATGTTAGAAATGTTAGAAAGTAATCTAAACTACCATATAAGAGGAAGGTAGCATGCTAATGAAAACAGCTCCTTCTGAAGCTCAACAGTCACCTCAGAGAGATTCTGATACTGAGTTCACGGCCTTTTTAAACACTTTAGTGCTCAATGTTTTAGTATTTTCAAGTTATGTTTTTAAGTAAGATAATAACAAAAATAATAATAATAATAATAATACATTTTATTTATATAGCATTTTTCAAAAACTCAAAGACACTGTACAATTGTTAAAATCAATACAAGCAAAAAAAAAAACAAATAACACAGATCAAACAAAACAACACAACAGTACAATCACAAATTAAAGGCTAACTTAAAAAGGTGAGTTTTTAAAAGAGATTTGAATGTTGAAGGGTCAGAGCAGTTTTGGATATGAGAGGGGAGAGAGTTCCAGAGGGTGGGGGCGGCTACTGAGAAGGCTCTGTCCCCCCAGGTTCGGTGCTTGGTTCTGTGAGGAGGGGACAGGAGGTTGGCGTGTGAGGAGCGCAGGTTACAGGAAGGAGTGTGATGGTGGAGGTCAGTGAGGTAGGAAGGGGCCTGGTGGTGGAGGAGGTCAGTGAGGTAGGAAGGGGCCTGGTGGTGGAGGAGGTCAATGAGGTAGGAAGGGGCCTGGTGGTGGAGGAGGTCAGTGAGGTAGGAAGGGGCCTGGTGGTGGAGGAGGTCAGTGAGGTAGGAAGGGGCCTGGTGGTGGAGGAGGTCAGTGAGGTAGGAAGGGGCCTGGTGGTGGAGGAGGTCAATGAGGTAGGAAGGGGCCTGGTGGTGGAGGAGGTCAATGAGGTAGGAAGGGGCCTGGTGGTGGAGGAGGTCAGTGAGGTAGGAAGGGGCCTGGTGGTGGAGGAGGTCAATGAGGTAGGAAGGGGCCTGGTGGTGGAGGAGGTCAATGAGGTAGGAAGGGGCCTGGTGGTGGAGGAGGTCTGTGAGGTCGGAAGGGGCCTGGTGGTGGAGGAGGTCAGTGAGGTAGGAAGGGGCCTGGTGGTGGAGGAGGTCAATGAGGTAGGAAGGGGCCTGGTGGTGGAGGAGGTCAGTGAGGTAGGAAGGGGCCTGGTGGTGGAGGAGGTCAATGAGGTAGGAAGGGGCCTGGTGGTGGAGGGCTTTGTGGGTGAGGAGGAGGATTTTAAACTGTATGTGGTAGGGGACGGGGAGCCAATGAAGATGGAGGACAGGGGTGATGTGGTCACGGGAGCTGGTGCAGGTGAGGAGGCGTGCAGCAGAGTTCTGAATGTATTGCAGTTTATGGAGGACTTTGGATGATGTGCCGTACAGGATGCTATTACAGTAATCTAAACGGGATGTGATGAACGCGTGGATAAGGGTTTCTGCGGCAGAGAAAGAGAGGAATGGGCGGAGGCGGGCGATGTTTCGGAGGTGGAAGAGGGCCGTTTTAGTGAGCTGGGTGATGTGGTGTTGAAAAGAAAGGTTGCTGTCAAAAATGATTCCAAGGTTACGGATGTGAGGTGCAGGACATAGAGTAGAGTTAAGGATGAACTGAAAATAATTTAAAGGTTAAAAAAGGAATTTTGGAAAGCACAGATATCTGTTTTATTGGAATGATGGAATATTATAGATTTATAGATCATTAAATCTCCCGTGTTCTGATCACATCTCAGACACAGTTTGAAGTTTCAGCTTGTTTTAAAAAATGAAAGTGGGTACATTAGTATGAGCACAGTGCTGCTCCTCTTTCTTTAATGTTTGAAAGTAAACCATGCCTAACAAGTTTCATTTTGGCCTTTTCCTATTTATGTCACTTTATTAAAGTCAGTGTGCTCTTCACATTGTTATTAGCATTTCAATTACAATACAATTTTATATATGATACTACTCACAAGTTACTCACTACTTGAGTAGTTTTTTTAAGGTACTTATTTACTCTTACTCAAGTACTTATTTCTACAAGTACTCTTACTTCTACTTGAGTAACATCATTGTAAAGTAACAGTACTGTTTCGGTTTACTCTACCCACCTCTGCAGAGCGAGCACACACACACACACACATGTAGAGCGCTGTCTAACTCCTGCTCTATTTGGCCTCTTAAATATGCCTCTTTATATTTCCACCTGAGGCTACACTCTCAAATCCCTTTGACATTTAAAGCATTCACAACAAACTTTATTTATTCTGTGTTTAATCCGGCTCCACAGAGGGCCGGTTTGTTGTTTCTGATACGTTGTCCTCAGAGACTCGGAGGGACACTGCTGAGCTTCTTACTAATTAGAATGAGAGAACATTCACCCCGCTGATGTGGGACTCGCCGCCTGCAGCACCACCACGTTATAAACCGTCATGATCCGTGGAAACAGACGCTGAAGTCACAAACCCTCGAGGACATCAGCCTGTGACATTTACAGAAAGAAAGAGAGGATGCTGTTTTGCCTGTAGTCTACTTTTCTTAATCGCAGTTCACCCCCTGAAGTGTCCTTGTCTCGTCTTTTCTCTTCACTCGTGTGTGAAGCTGTCGGACATTCCTGTGCATGCGTATGTGCAGATGTGCACGGAGTACTTGTGTTTATGCATATGTGTTTAGAAGCCAAAGACAAGCTCTGTCACATCTGCTGATCCCACAGTCAATTCTATTTGCTCTGAAGCAGCTGTAGATAATTAAATTCAGAGACGCGCCGTCAAACACTGTCTCCCCTGTGCCGCGCAGTTGGACAAAGCGCTTCTGACATGCACGCTGAGTTGGAATATCAATGGACAGCAGCAGCCCTCGGTGCTAGGTGAGATACGCTGTAGCATACACACAGATAAGAACAAACTGTCCTTTCTTTGATGCATTGTTCCCAAAATGATGTTTCTCCTCTGAGGGAACAAACTGGAATACAAATACCTGAAGAAGAAGTGTGCTGCAGAGTTCTTAATGAGATATGTGAGGCGAGTCTTCCTCCAGTTTCTGTCCGGAGCATCGCTCGGTCATTAAAATTCTTCCCTGTTTAAAATAACAGTTTAAAGGTGACATATCATGCAAAATGGACTTTTTAATGGTTCTTTACCTGAAATATGTGTCCCTGTCTACAAACCCCCCCTGAGAATGAAAAGAATCCATTCTGCCCCTGTTCTGATTTCTCCACCTTTCTGTAAGTGTGTGTGAAACGAGCCGTTTCAGACTTCAGTGTTTTTGTTACGTAACAACAATATCCGGTCTGTCACGGAGTCAGAGCTCAGAGCTTGTTCAGCTCATAGACTGTATAAAATACAACTCAACCCCTCCTCCGTTTTTCATTACCTGCACAAATGTGTGCTAACAAGGAGCTTAGGAGGGAGGCATGCTAGTTGTAGGCTGTCTTAATAAACACAAAGGTCGGTTTTACTCCCCACGTCTGCAGATTTGAAGATCTAGTGGATGATTTTTATTTGTCATGGATAAGTGCTAGCGCTAGTTAGCATAGCCACATAGCTATATGTTCATAGCTGTAGCTGTAGCTGTGTACCAAGACACACGTCGACAAACTGACAAATAAAACAACAAGAAACACTAAATCTGTGACCAATCCTTCAGAAAGGTCCTGCTGCCTTTCTGGCAGAGGTCGGTTTTACTCCCCACGTCTGCAGATTTGAAGATCTAGTGGATGATTTTTATTTATCATGGATAAGTGCTAGCGCTAGTTAGCATAGCCACATAGCTACATGTTCGTAGCTGTGTACCAAGACACACGTCTACATACTGATAAATAAAACAACAAGAAACACTAAATCTGTGACCAATGGTTCAGAAAGGTCCTGCTACAGGCGCCTCTCCGTCAGGATCAGATTCAGAGGGTTGAAGTAACGCGGGTCTGTGAGCAGTCGTGTATATTCAGCCAACATGTAAACATTAGATCAACGTGCTGGACAGCCGAGGCACATCCACTTCCTGAGGGGGCGTGGTCAGAGAGAAAACAGAGTGTTCTGAGGAGGACTGAAGAAGAGGACTTTTCAGGCAGACCAAAATCTGATTTCAAAGTGTTTTTTTGAGCATAAACTTTAAAGACATGTTTTGGGGACCTCTTAGACCAATATATGTTGATGAAAAAAGCGTGATATGTCCCCTTTAAAGTAGGGATGCTCCATATTCTGCAGATATCAGATATTCTGATATTGTCCAACTCTTAATTTCTGATACCGATATATTCAGGCCTTTCAAACCCAAACTGTTTGGTAACGACATATAATATCTCCTATTGTGGAATTAACACATTAAGCCTAATTGTATTGTTATGCCCCACTGGATGCATAAATGCAACATGGCTTTCCAAATGTACACACAGTTTGTGCAAAATAAGAGAACAACTTCAACTTCAGTTATTGAACAAAGTGCCAACATGGCACTGACATATTTATTATCTTTTAGAGATTTTAGAGAGAAACATTTTGCAGTCCCTCCAGGATTTCGCGGGATTTTGTTGTGATTGTTGCGTCCCCCAAAAAGCCTGATTTTGCGACAGCTTTTTGAAAAAATTGCGGTGAAAGTTGCGATTTTTTTTTTTTTGCTTTTGTCCCCCAATAACATCTCAGGGACAAGTAAATATGCTAAATTACACAGTTGTTTTTAGAAAGCATTCTTGATGTGGCCACTGACTTTATTTTGATTCTCTTGATTCACATGAAAGGGATGTATTGCACATTTACGACGGTCCCTGAATGCACCTCGCAGCGACTGATGCACAGTCAGTTCACGGCACTCTGAAATGAATCTGCATCTTTGATGACAAGGAGTTGATCAAAACTTACTAAATGTGTCTGATGTTTCACCAAACTGGATTAAATCAAGCTGTAGATGCAGAGCTTTTTACGGTAACCATGGCAAAAACGTCAAACGTCAAATAGTAAACAGACGTCCCCCGGTTGTGTCTTTGTCACTAACGCACACCGGGGGGTAAAAATCATCAATGAAGATGAGACAGATGCATGGAGGTGAGGAGAGCTGGTTCATAAAGCACACCTGCTGCAGGTAGAGACCAAGCTAACACTGAGCCCCTCAATCTATAAATAACAACGTTGTCATGGTCACTTGTCCTGCCTGCTGTCCCCTCTCTTCACCCGTTCTCTCTCTGCGTGTTTTGTTGTTGAAAAGTGCCGATCAAGTGAGGACTTATGTTTATGTTCCAAGGAAGTGTCACAGTTATCACCTGCCACACCTGCTCAGCCTCTCAGCCCACTACATTTCCACTCCCCTTCGTTTACCTGAACCACACTCTCCTCATTAAGCCAACACAAATCACCTGTTTCTCATTACCTGCTGCCAGTATTTAAGTCCCGGTCTCAGCCCACTCAGTGCCAGATTGTTCTCACTGCAAATGCAAGACTCTCCAGCACTTATCCTCGGACTGATCTCCCGGTTTCGACCCTGCCTGTCCCTGACCTTCCTTCCTCGTTTCTGCCCTGGTAACTACCTCAGCCTTCTGTCCCCGACCAAGAGATTTGCCTGCTCCTCGTCTGTTTCCAGCCTGATCCTCCACACAGCGAAACCAGCATCTCAACAGACATTGTGTGACCGGGTTAGTCAAGACCTACAAAGACTTGTTACCTGCTGTTTCCTCCGGGCTCCAGTGTGCTGCTTTTGGGTTCACCCTCACACCCGTAACAGGAAGTCAAATTGATGACAAAACCGATGACGTGCAGGGGCTGAGATTGATGTAATTGGTCAAATTTGCAGGAAAGTTGCGGTGATTGTAAAAAATTGCAGGGCCGCGAAAAAATCGCGCTGATTGGTTGAATTTGCGTTGATAGTTGCGATCGCGAAATCGCAACTTCCTGGAGGGACTGATTTTGCCTCAAACACTGCAGTGTTAGGACAAAGGGATACCTTAAGCCTCCTCTTCTTTTCTTTATTTTATTTGACTGGTTCTCATGTGGGGAATTGGGATTGGGTTTGTCACTGGTTGGTCCGACGCTGTTGGACGCACCCATGAAAGGGGCTTGTTTGACGTCACCTGATTGAAGTGATGAGCCGCAGCTGACGCCAACTCATCAAGACGGGACTCAACCAGAGACGAACACAAACACTTTTTAAAGACCGATCCCAACCAAACCATTCACCTCAGAAGAAGACGCTTGGGCTCGCCACCCATGCCGACCAGTATATTCCCCGGCAGACCGGTGCAGGTGAGTGGACCCCCTTTTCAGTTTTCTCCTACTGAGAACCAGTCCTATCTTTCACTCTCTTTGGTCACTGTTCATGTTAGGGCTTTCAGGTGGCGTTCATACCTCTACTCGGGGAAGTCCGTAACAACAGACAATATCAAAACAAGGAGGATGCATATCTTCAGTCCAGAGTAGTGAACAAACATAGTCCTCTTTTATTCAATGAATGAGGAAATTGTCATAACTTGGCAAATAATACAATCATTAGATTATAAACTGGGCTCCATCGCCCTGCTCTCTCTAAATACTGCATATAGAAACAAGAAAGATTCTTCTTGAGATGGGAGATCAAAT
Organism: Notolabrus celidotus; assembly: GCF_009762535.1. Lineage (NCBI taxonomy): Eukaryota > Metazoa > Chordata > Actinopteri > Labriformes > Labridae > Notolabrus > Notolabrus celidotus. Next base: position 2,095,768 of record NC_048276.1, read on the forward strand.
TTGATGTATTAAAGGAAGACGCCTTGTTCCCTCCTTGTGTAACCAACGCTTTGCAGTCATTGCAGATTTACAATTCTTAGGTGACACTTGGAAATAGTTCCAAACCACAGACGTCTCATGCACAGGGCGAGCTAGCTTGTTAGCCACGGTTAGCAACCCATGAGTCTAGCGTGTTGTTGTTGTTATATGTCATCAAGCGCGAGCCTGTAAACCTCCCATGCTGCGTTCCTGCAGGCTTGGAATTGCTAAAGCCTACCGAACAAATATTGGTTATAAAAACCTGATACTGATAATTCCAGATATTACATTTTTAAGCCAATATCAGCCGATAATATCTGAGGGCCGATAATATCACCCGTCCCTAGTTTAAAGATAAATGTTTTGACATGACCTGACCTGTTTATTAAATTATGATCATTACTGAATATTACTAAGATCTGAAAGACACCACAAATCTAAAAACAAGAACAGCTTTTTATTATAGTCAGTCTGTTTTGTTGCTGACAACCAAAGAGAAATAAATCCCCCGAGTCTTCAGGACATCTTTTTCCCTTCCTTGGTCTGAGCTCCAGAGCTGACTCCAGCAGCTCCTGTACATGAAGTAACTTGAGAAGATAATTATATTTAATCTAAACTTTGTACTGGAGCCATTTTTCTCCATTAAGTGCTCCAAATTACCCATTACCTCCATGACCTCTTTCTTAATGGCTTAATGGCAGGTGAGCCGGTACCTTGGGTGTTCACTGCTGCAGAATGAGCGGACTGAGCGGACGGACACAGACGCTGTTTCAGGCAGACGAGCTGTGGAGCTGATTGTGAACACAGAGAACGTACTGTTGATGAGTGTTTCACTGCAGGAAACAAATACATGTTTGTAGAGGAGAAATCCATGAAGTTATATAAAGTTATATATTAAATATAAGTTCATAAAATGATTGCCTTGAAGGCAAAGTGAATGTAAAAGTATACGGCCCCTAGCTAAGGAGGAAAGAGCGTCTCTGGTTCCTGATAACGTGAGTTAAGAGGATCATGAGATCAACACATGGAGTCAGCATCATCCTGAACTGTAAACAGGAAGCAGAACAGCTGATCTACGGTCCAAACTCCAATTATTGTCCATGTGGGACTCAAAGCAGGTAAAATAAGTTTCTGTCAAAAGTTGTCTGGACTAAGATTTGGAGAAAGGCTGAGGGACTCAAACATCTGATGGGACATTCAAGTAGAGCGTGAGACAAAGTGGAAGAAAGTGATGGATGGATGGATGGATGGATGGATGGATGGAAGGATGGAAGGATGGATGGATGGAAGGATGGAAGGATGGATGGATGGATGGATGGATGGATGGATGGATGGATGGATAATAGATGGATGGATGGAAGGATGGATGGATGGATGGAAGGATGGATGGATAGAAGGATGGATGATGGATGGATGGATGGATGGATGGATGGATGGATGGATGGATGGATGGAAGGATGGATGGATGGATAATAAATGGATGGATGGATGGAAGGATAGATGGATGGAAGGATGGATGGATTAAGGATGGATGGATGGATGGAAGGATAGATGGATGGATGGAAGGATGGATGGATTAAGGATGGATGGATGGATGGATGGATGGATGGATGGATGGAAGGATGGATGGATTAAGGATGGATGGATGGATGGATGGATGGATGGATGGATGGAAGGATGGATGGATGGATGGAAGGATAGATGGATGGATGGAAGGATGGATGGATGGAAGGATGGATGGATTAAGGATGGATGGATGGATGGATGGAAGGATAGGTGGATGGATTGGAAGGATAGATGGATTAAGGATGGATGGATGGATGGATGGATGGATGGAAGGATAGATGGATGGATGGAAGGATAGATGGAAGGATGGATGGATGGATGGAAGGATGGATGGATTAAGGATGGATAGATGGATGGATTAAGAATGGATGGATAATAGATGGATGGATGGATAATGGAGGATGGATGGGTGGATGGATGGATGGATAATGGATGGTGGATGCATATATAATGGTTGGATAGATAGATAGATAGATAGATAGATAGATAGATAGATAGATAGATAGATAGATAGATAGATAGATAGATAGATAGATAGATAGATAGATAGATGGATAGATAGATGGATGGATGGATGGATGGATGGATGGATGGATGGATGGATGGATGGATGGACGGACAGTGAACCTGACTGTTCTGGACTCGCTTTGAACCACAGCAGGAGTTATAGATCAGAATGAGTCTGTCAAGGATTATTTATCAGTTAAGACGAGCCCAGACCCCGATCATCGGGGGAACATATCAGGCCCTGGTGTGTGGCCTTCTTTTCAAACCTGGCAAATATTGAGATCTTCTATCACAGATTCATAAAGAGGCGTGGTTTACGATGAGACTAATGTCACGGCTGATTAAAGACACATGTCCGGTCTATTATTAACACATGCTGACTCTGTTTTCCTCACATGTCTTGATGTCTCTATCTCCATCCATCTTCCCCTCCAGATTATTGATCGTGAAGCATGCCGATGGAATAATTAACCAGGTGAAATGAGGAGCTGGTTACGCCCGCCGTGTCTCAGTGTATCCTGGGAAACATTTAATGCAGTTACTTCTTCAGTAATTAGACAATTAAAAGAGGGGATTTATTTAGCCTGGATCTCTCTCTGCTATGACAACCTCACAGTCAGACTCTCATCATGTGTAGCTGAACTCCTGTCTCATTTAAGGACTGTGAATTAGAGGAGGTATGATTAGCCTGTTTAAGAAGTAAGATAAAGTGAGGAGGAGGAGGAGGGGACGATAGAAGTTAATTTACAGAAGAACTAAAAGAGGACTGAAATGGAGAAAAGGACAAAAGATGAAGGGAGTAACGAGACAGAGGAATAATTAGTGAGACGGGAGCTCATCGACTAAATGAAAATGTTGAACATTTGCTTTGAGACGGTTTCTGTCTTGGAGGTTTCGGTATTGGAGCAAGGCGGCGAGGAGGGTCGACGCTGATTTTCAGAGTGTGCCTCTGACTAAATGTCACAGGGCTCATCTGGCTGCTTCAGCTGATCGGTCTGTATTGATCTCCTGATCCCCGTGTATCTGAAGCCGCCTCACCAAGAGGCTAAGCTCTCTTCAAAGAGCGACCTGGGAGAGCCCTGCTGCTGTTACTGCAACCCGGGGCTCCCACGTGATCCACGGCGGGACAGGTGAGGATTTCTTTAAAGGTTTAGGGGTTAATGTTCTTGTTTTGGATTGGTTAGAGGATCAGTCGCAGAGTGGAGCATGCCCAGAGGATAACATGTGACAGAAACACTATGACCACCTCCTTAGGAACAGGTACAGGTTGGATTGATGGATTTTTCAGCAAATCTCAAGGTCAGCCTATTTTCACTTGCGCAATATTTCTAAAATTAGACACTTCCTATCTCAGAGCGACGCAGAAAAACTAGTCCATGCATTTGTTACCTCCAGGTTAGATTACTGTAACTCCCTCTTATCAGGCTGCCCCAATAAGTCTCTAAAGATTCTTCAGCTAGTTCAAAACGCTGCAGCTCGAGTATTGACTAAAACTAGGAAGAGGGAGCACATCTCTCCAGTGTTAGCTTCTCTACACTGACTCCCAATAAAATGTAGAATAGAATTTAAAATCCTTCTTTTAACCTACAAAGCCCTTAAAAATCAGACACCCTTGTATCTTAAAGAGCTCATCGTGCCCTATTACCCCTCTAGAACTCTACGCTCCCAACATGCAGGCTTGCTAGTTGTACCTAAAATCTCTAAAAGTAGTATGGGAGGTAGAACCTTCAGTTATCAGGCCCCTCTCCTTTGGAATCATCTACCAGTCAGGGTCCAGGAGGCAGACACCCTCTCCACTTTTAAGAGTAGACTTAAAACTTTCCTTTTTGATAAAGCTTATAGTTAGAGCTGGATCAGGCTTGGACCAGCTTTTGTCATGCTGCTATAGGCCTAGACTGCCGGGGGAACTGGCACACTGACACACTGGGATCCTAGCTCACCTTCTTCCCCCCAACCCCCTCATCACTTACTTTAACTCTGCCTGTCCCATTAAAGTTACTAACCATAGACCTTTCTGGAGTCCCTGAGCTCCATTGTCTTGTAGATTCCTCTGAGCTGCCGTAGATGTCCTCCTGCTGTGGACGATCTGGACTCCAGCTGATACGGACGTGCTGGACTCCAGCGGCAACAGCTTCTACGACTCGTCTCATCACTATTACCTCTCTCTTTTACTCCCCTCTATCTGTCTTTCCAGACCCAACTCAGTCGAGGCATGATGGCTGTCTAACATGAGTCTGGTCCTGCTGGAGGTTTCTGCCTGTTAAAAGGAAGTTTTTCCTCACCACTGTAACTAGCTAAATACTGAGAGGTGCAATGCTCATGATGGATTAAGGTGGGGTCAGACTGAGTCTTACCCTGTCTTGGTGTTGGGTCTCTGTTCATAATTTGACATAGTGTGGTCTAGACCTCCTCTGTTTGTAAAAGCGTCTTGAGATAACGTTTGTTGTGATTTGGCGCTATACAAATAAAGATTGATTGATTGATTGATCAACACGGTTTATTCTGGGCCTCTCACACTCTGTTTTGTGTGAATATGAATTCATGTATTTCTGTTTCAGGGTTGTTGTGAAGGCTGGAGTAAATCCACACTCTCCCTGCACACATTAAAAAATAAAACCTGAATACTACAAACTGTTTTTACTTGCATTAAATGTTAGAATGAAAAGTGTTGATGCAGAAGAAGAACAGCTGATTCTGATGCAGGGATGATGACACATGTTTTCTCTGGGTAACTTGCAGAGCGGTTGCCTACAGGGGCTGAAAATGAGAGCACGAAATAAAAGGCAGAGTAAAAAAAAGAGAGAGGGAGGCATGAAAGGAAAAGAGAGCTGGTGAACCATGTGGGAGTACAAAGCTTTGACAGCGTATAAGAGAAACTACTGTGAGACCAAACTGAGCTGGAATTCACAGTAAGCAGCCGTCAGCCTCATGCTCACGTTGGATTTGGTGCGACTGGTATCTGCCGCTCACTGTGGGCTGCGCTCCTGAGGGGGGCTTAAGATGATTTAGGAAGGTGGCAGGGCCTCCTCTGGTGAAATAATATGTTTCTGATGCAGCCTCGGGGCTTTCCTCAATTATCCAGCACCAAGAAAAGCTGCAGAGATCATTTGGTGAGACAGGATAACAAACTGGGGGAGCTTAAGGAAGGGGTGATCGTAAATCTGGCATATCTACATCTGCAGGTGTTTTAATTCTGGACTGAGTGTGAGCAGGTGTTTGGGTTTGACCTTTCAACCACTATACAACCATATCTTCTTTTCTCTCAGTATATTACTTTCATGGATTTAAAGGCACTGTGAGGAGTTTTTAACCAGCTGAGAAACAGACTGAAACCGACACTGATGCCTCTTTATGACCTTGAACAACAACACTGATACCTTCTCTGTTGTCATTTTTAATGCCTTAAACCACTCAGAGGGGGGAGGAGTCAGACCACATGATTGACATTTAGCTTTAGAAACACCCTTCATGGCAAATAATCACATTGAGTGATAAATCTGGCTGTTAGAAGACATTAGGGTGAAGTGTTTGTTAAAAACACTACTTTTGCATGTACAGAACAATATAAGAGGTGTCACTTTGTCCACAAGGGGGCGCCAAAATTGATATAAATCAAAAGTTCCTCACAGCATATTTAAGCTAGCTTCACTTTCAAAGACAAATCATCGTCACAGCCTGAAAACTTCCATTCTTTCTGAAAATCTTTAACTAGCTTCATTTTTTTATTTATTTATTATTTGTTTGTTTGTTACCTAGTTTAAATTTTTGTCACTTTTTATTTATTTATTTTATTATTCTTATTCTTATTTTATTTTTTAATTTAGTATAGCATCTTATTTCAATATTTTAGTGTTTTATTATCTCAGACATGTATTTTATTTTGGTGAGTTTAATTTCCTGTATTGAGTTTTAACATCTTATGTTTCCTCATTAAGATATCATGAGCAACCTCTTTTTTATTTTTCATTTATTTTATTTATTTAATATAGAATCATATTTTCTTTTAACAGTTTAATATTTTAGTGTTTTATATTCTTAGAAATGTGTTTTATTTTGGCGAGTTTAATTTCCTGTATTGAGTTTTAACATCTTATGTTTCCTCATTAAGATATCATGAGCAACCTCTTTTTTATTTTTCATTTATTTTATTTATTTAATATAGAATCATATTTTCTTTTAACAGTTTAATATTTTAGTGTTTTAATTTCTTAGAAATGTGTTTTATTTTGGTGAGTTTAATTTCCTGTATTGAGTTTTAACATCTTATGTTTCCTCGTTAAGATATCATGAGCAACTTCTTTTTTATTTTTCATTTATTTAATTTGTTTATTTATTTAATATAGAATCATATTTTCTTTTAATAGTTTAATATTTTAGTGTTTTATTTTCTTAGAAATGTATTTTATTTTGGTGATTAAATTTCCTGTGTTGACGTTCCTGGTTAAGATATCATGAGCAACCTCTTCTTTATTTTTCATTTATTTATTTTATTTATTTATTTATTTAATATAGAATCATATTTTCTTTTAACAGTTTAATATTTTAGTGTTTTATATTCTTAGAAATGTGTTTTATTTTGGCGAGTTTAATTTCCTGTACTGAGTTTTAACATCTTATGTTTCATTGTTAAGATATCAAGAGCAACTTTTTTTTTTTTTTTTTCATTTATTTCATTTATTTATTTATTTATTTAATATAGAATCATATTTTCTTTTAATATTTGAATATTTTACTGTTTTATTTTCTTAGAAATGTATTTTATTTTGGTGAGTTTAATTTCCTGTGTTGACGTTCCTGGTTAAGATATCATGAGCAACTCATTTTTATTTTTCATTTACTTTATTTATTTAATATAGAATCATATTTTCTTTTAACAGTTTAATATTTTAGTGTTTTAATTTCTTAGAAATGTGTTTTATTTTGGCGAGTTTAATTTCCTGTATTGAGTTTTAACATCTTATGTTTCCTCGTTATCATGAGCAACCTCTTTTTATTTTTCATTTATTTTATTTATTTATTTATTTAATATAGAATCATATTTTCTTTTACTAGTTTAATATTTTAGTGTTTTAATTTGGTGAGTTAAATTTCCTGTGTTGACGTTCCTGGTTAAGATATCATGAGCAGCTCATTTTCTATTTTTCATTTATTTATTTATTTTATTTTCATTGTTATTATTGTTATTATTGTTGCATATTTTTTGTCCTTGACCTTAGTATTGTGGGGTTTGGATTAGGATGAGGGGGTCTTTTTATTTATTTCTTTATATATATATATATCTTTCTTTTTTAAAATGTATTCTACTTTAAGTTGTTTTTATGTACAGCACTTTGTGTTACAATGTCACTGTATGAAAAGCACTTTATAAATAAAGTCTGATTGATTAAATGACGTGCTAATATGAATGTAAGAATTTGTTTTGTAGTTCATTTAAGTCCAAGTCCTCTACCAACAGTACTTCACGCTCACACAGAATCTAAGTCCACCTCAGTGCCACGCTTTGTTCCTGAAACCACCGACAGTTTGACGCCGGTGCAGGAAGTCCACCATCTGCTCCTCCTTCAGAGGGATCAGAGTTCTGGAGTACACGTGGAGCTGTTTCTACCTGACTCTGTGTTGGCGTGCATGAAAGGGCGTCTAAGTGTTAACACGCCTGCATGTGTCTTTTGTAGAAAAGTTCTCTTATAAAAGAAGGCAGCGGTAGCAGCTTGTGACTGATCTGGAGGAAACAGAGAAGCAGCTTCCCAGCGTCTGCTGTTTTATTTACTGCAGTTTTAGCGCTGCTGCTGCTGCTGCTGCTGCAGCTACAGCTACGGACACGGCAACACAGAGCTGGAGCATCAGTCCTCCCCAGCCGCCACGCTCATATTTTCACATTAACGCCAGCACGGCCGAGGATGAAATAAGCCCTCAAATGTGTTTTTCCTGCAGTAGGTTGGGTGACTGTGAGAGTGTGAGGAATATAATCTCCCCTTCATCCTGCGGCTCTGCTGTTTACAAATGGAAAGTGTTGGAGACGTCTGTCATGTGTCCTTTCTGCAAGTCTTTGGAGCAACATGATCCCGATCTTCAACACATACATTATGTTTTCTATTTTTCACGTGTGTGCAGATCTTCATATTCTGCATGTGTGGAAAAGGTAATCTATCTTTTTCACTCCTTACAGACTAGCTGTAAAATCTTCCCCTCCATGCACTCCATCCCCGTCCATTATCAGACACATCTTAATCCCTTCGATCCATCTTCTTGCTTTCACCTCTCTCTATTTATACATCTCTCTACAGTAGGCTATATACTGTATTTGTGCTGACACCACACACCCGCACCTTCGCTCCACAGGACTCTGGGAGAACAGAGACCAAGTGCCCCCGATGGCCTTTCTCCCACAGCTGAGATGACTAATAGCCCCCCCAGGGCGAGAGGCCACGGAGGTGAGGAGCAAAGGTAAGAGAGGAAGAAAGGAGATCAAGAGGCTACACCGTCTCACACGGCTTAGAGGAGCTTCTCTGCTGGGTGGGTTGGCTGCTTAATGCCCTCCTCACATAGAGATAGTGTTGTGAATTAAATCCTTTGTGTCCATTTAGAAGGGCACAACAGGATCCTTATCAAAGAGCGCCGAGTCCTCTGATAAAGACGGAGGATGCTCTCTGTGTTAAAGAGCGCTGCAGCAGGAGCTCCAGACGTGACCCCGTACAGGTACTACTCGGAAAATTAGAATATCGTGTAAAAGTTGTTTCATTCAGGCAATTCAACATAAAAGGTGAAACCAATACATTCTATAGACTCATTGCATGCAAAGTGAGATATCTCAAGCTTTTCTTTGTTGTCATTTTGCTGATTATGATTTACAGCTTATTAAAACCTCAAACCCAAAAACTCAGACAATTAGAACACTGTGAAAAGCTTCAGTATGTAGGCTCAAAGTGTCACACACTAATCAGGTAAGTAATCCAAAACACCTGCAAAAGGGTCCTGAGCCTTTAAAAAGTCTGTGTCTTGTTTGGTTTAGAAGAATTCACAATCATGGGGAAGACTGCTGATCTCACAGTTGTGCAGAAAACCATCATTGACTCCCTGCAGAAGGTGGGTAAGACACAAAAAGTGACATGGGCTTCAAATGTCGAATTCCTCTTGTCAAGCCGCTCCTCACGAGCAAGCAACGCCAGAGGCGCCTTAGCTGGGCTAGAGAAAAGAAAGACTGGACTGTTCCCCAGTGGTCCAAAGTCCTCTTTTCTGATGAGAGCAAGTTTTGCATCTCATTTGGCAACAAAGGTCCCAGAGTCTGGAGGAAGACTGAAGAGACGCACAATAGAAGATGCATGAAGTCCAGTGTTAAGTTTCCCCAGTCTGTGATGACTTGGGGATCCATGTCAGCTGCTGGTGTTGGTCCTCTGCAGCGGTCTACCACTTCATGCTTGCTTCAGCGGACCAGCTTTATGGGGATGCGGACTTCATCATCCAGCAGGACTTGGCACCTGCCCACACTGCCAAAAGTCCAAAATCCTGGTTCAACAACCATGGGATTACTGTGCTTGATTGGCCCGCAAACTCACCTGACCTGAACCCCATAGAAAATCTGTGGGGCATTGCCAAGAGAAAGCTGAACGGGAAGAGACCAAACAATAAAGAAGAGCTCAAGGCAGCGATTGAAGCATGTTGGTCTTCCATAACACCTGAGATGTGCCACAAGCTGGCAGCATCCATGCCACACCGGATTAAGGCAGTCATTCTTGCAAAAGGGGCCCCAACCAAGTACTAAGTACAGATGCAAGATTTTTCTTTCAGAGGCCTGACATTTTTGTATTTAAAATCCTTTTTTTATTGATTTCAAGTAATATTCTAATTTTCTGAGTTTTTGAATTTGAGGTTTTTTGAAGCTGCAAGTCCTAATCAGCAAAATCAAAGCTTGAAATACAGCTCTGGAAAAAATTAAGAGACCACTGCACATTTTTCTGAAATCAGCATCTCTACATGTGTGACAGCCATTCCATTCCAGTGTATGTTGAATTCCAACACAAGCACACCTCATTCTACTTAATGAGGTACTGATTAGGTGATCACCTGAAACAAATCTTATTTAACGAGGAAAAGTATAAAAACCACTGCTGAGGTCATCACTATTCTCTTGCAATAGGACCAGCTGGATGGCAAAAACAGTGCTAGTTCATAAGAACAAGGTCAAGCAGCAGACATTGGGGACAACAAAGCTACAGACTGGCAGAGGGCGAAAACGACTCTCCACTGACCGGGATGACCGTCAACTCATTGGAATGTCACTCAACAACCGTAGGATGACATCAAGTGACCTACAAAAAGAATGGCAAACGGCAGCTGGGGTGAAGTGCACGGCAAGAACGGTTCGAAACAGGCTCCTAGGGGCAGGGCTCAAGTCGTGTAAAGCAAGAAAGAAGCCCTTCATCAATGAGAAGCAGAGGAGAGCCAGGTTGGGGTTTGCAAAAGACCATAAGGATTGGACCATAGAGGACTGGAGTAAGGTCGTCTTCTCTGGTGAGTCCAATTTTCGGCTTTGCCCAACACCTGGTCGTCTAATGGTTAGACGGAGACCTGGAGAGGCCTACAAGCCAAAACTTTCCTTTTTGATAAAGCTTATAGTTAAGCTGGATCAGGCTTGGACCAGCTTTTGTCATGCTGCTATAGGCCTAGACTGCCGGGGGAACTGGCACACTGACACTGGGATCCTAGCTCACCTTCTTCCCCCCAACCCCCTCATCACTTACTTTAACTCTGCCTGTCCCATTAAAGTTACTAACCATAGACCTTTCTGGAGTCCCTGAGCTCCATTGTCTCGTAGATTCCTCTGAGCTGCCGTAGACGTCCTCCTGCTGTGGACGATCTGGACTCCAGCTGATACGGACGTGCTGGACTCCAGCGGCAACAGCTTCTACGACTCGTCTCATCACTATCACCTCTCTCTCTTACTCCCCTCTATCTGTCTTTCCAGACCCAACTCAGTCGAGGCATGATGGCTGTCTAACATGAGTCTGGTCCTGCTGGAGGTTTCTGCCTGTTAAAAGGAAGTTTTTCCTCACCACTGTAACTAGCTAAATACTGCGATGTGCAATGCTCATGATGGATTAAGGTGGGGTCAGACTGAGTCTTACCCTGTCTTGGTGTTGGGTCTCTGTTCATAATTTGACATAGTGCGGTCTAGACCTCCTATGTTTGTAAAAGCGTCTTGAGATAACGTTTGTTGTGATTTGGCGCTATACAAATAAAGATTGATTGATTGATTGATTGATTGATTGAGTGTCTCGCACCCACTGTGAAATTTGGTGGAGGATCGGTGATGATCTGGGGGTGCTTCAGCAAGGCTGGAATCGGGCAGATGCGTCTTTGCGAAGGACGTCTGAATCAAGCCACGTACGAGGTTATCCTGGAAGAAAACTTCCTTCCTTCCTTCTGCTCTGATAAATGTTCCCCAACTCTGAGAACTGGTTTTTCCAGCAGGACAATGCTCCATGCCACACAGCTAGGTCAATCAAGGTGTGGATGAAGGACCACCAGATCAAGACCCTGTCATGGCCGGCCCAATCTCCAGACCTGAACCCCATTGAAAACCTCTGGAATGTGATCAAGAGGAAGATGGATGGTCATAAACCATCAAACAAAGCTGAGCTGCTTGAATTTTTTGCCCCAGGAGTGGCATAAAGTCACCCAACAGCAATGTGAAAGACTGGTGGAGAGCATGCCAAGACGCATGAAAGCTGTGATTACAAATCAGGGTTATTCCACCAAATATTGATTTCTGAACTCTTCCTAAGTTAAAACATTAATATTGTGTTGTTTAAAATGAATATGAACTTGTTTTCTTTGCATTATTTGACGTCTAAAAACACTGCATCTTTTTTGTTATTTTGACCATCTGTCATTTTCTGCAAATAAATGCTCTAAATGACAAAATTTGTATTTAGAATTTGGGAGAAATGTTGTCAGTAGTTTATAGAATAAAACAAAAATGTTCATTTTACTCAGACACATACCTATAAATAGTAAAATCAGAGCAACTGTTAATTTTGCAGTGGTCTCTTAATTTTTTCCAGAGCTGTATATTGATTTGCATACTGTTTGTCTATTTAATATGTACATTTCACCTTTAAAGGATATTCTAATTTTCAGAGTAGTACCTGTATACCGTTGTTCCTGGAGGAGGACTGAAGGGGTTAAAAAATACAACTCAGAGTTTGTGTCTTCTTCTGTGGAAAGACAGAATCACACAGTCAATATACACAGGCTGATTTTAGTGGAGTGTGTACTGGGAGCTGTTTCCTGCAGCAGATAAACACACATTTGTTGTTCTTGTGTGTGTTTACAGCAGAGGGACAGGGTGTCTGTAATAACAACATGAACAAACACAGTGTTCATGTTCATCACTGTGCATTTGTGCAACAATGTGGGTCACTGATGTGCTTTGTTCCACTACAATGACGCTCTAAAGCAGATACAAAGGGCTCTGACTGCAGGCAGCACCTGATCAAAACACTGTTTCAGGGTTCCCACTCTTTTCCAAAGATCATTTTCCAGGACATTTCAAGGACATTTTCAGTGATGATCAAGCTGGTATGACTCAATTTAGTTCCTAATGAAGTTCCTAAATAGTCTAATATGTAATGTAATATTTTGCAGCAGTTCTTATATCTGTTTAGTTCTCTTTGTATTTGGAGCCTGTCATGCCTTTTAATGACTCTTCTGTTGGCCATGGACACCAAGCTGGCTACGTTTGCAGGGGTGTTTCTGCTATTGTCCCTGTCTGTGTCCAGAGATCATGCGTGTATCCATGGTCGCATTGTTTACATACGAGATCAGCTGTTAGCAGCACGTAGCATGTCGATGCTAAACGATGCTAGGCCCCATGCAGCAACTACAGCATCTCAATGCTGTAGTTGCTGCAAAGGGAGCATTCTTTGATGAAAGCAAAGTTTGAAGGACAAAATTATTATTTCAACTAAAAATCAATATTTCTAACATTCTCAATGTCTTGACTATATTTTCATTTCATTTTGTAACTCATTTGATAAATAAAAGTGTGAGTTTTCATGGAAAACACGAAACTGTCTGAGTGACCCCAAACTTTTGAACGGTAGTGTATATTCTTGTTAAATTCTTGTTCTGTACACCTTCTTGTTTGCTAATGTAACTCCATGAATTTCCCCGTTGTAGGACGAATAAAGGAGGATCTTATCCTATCTTATGTTCCTCTCAGTGGAAGTCTACATTGCAGTCTATGGCTATCAATGAAATCATCTCTTACATGCTTAAAAATTATAGCAAATTGATTATAGAATAATGCAACTACAGATGTACAGCACTTCACTTTATTAGTGCAACCAGGCAACAATGATGGGCAACTCTCATCTCAGCTTTCTCTTTCCTCAAAAAATATATAATGAGCTAAGTCAAAAACTAAAGAGCCAGCAAAGGAATCTGGAAGCTGTCTTACTGAAATAAATAATAATAATAATAATCATACAAGTACCTTGGGGTCCAAATAAACAATAAACTAGACTGGTCCACCAACACTGATGCCATCTACAGGAAGATACAGAGCAGACTGTTCTTCCTGAGGAGACTCAGGTCCTTCAGTGTCTGCAGCAGGCTCCTGAAGACCTTCTACCAGTCTGTGGTGGTCAGTGCTCTCTTCTTTGCTGTGGCGTGCTGGGGTGGAGGTATCAAGATGGGTGGGGGGCCAGCAAGCTCAACAAGCTGGTAAAGAAGGCCCGCTCTGTGGTTGGCCTAGAACTGGACAGTCTGGAGTCAGTGGCTGAGAGGAGGTTGATGGACAAACTGCGAGCCATCCTGGACAACCCCTCTCCCCCTCTCCATGATGAGCTGTGGCTGATGGGGAGCTCGTTCAGTCAGAGCATCATCCCACCACGGTGCAAGACTGAACGCTTCAGGCGCTCTTTTGTGCCCGCCGCCATCAGACTGTTGAACAGTAATGGAGGCCACAGACTGCACCATGCTGACCACTGACACCCCCCCCCCCATGAACAGATCCATACCATCCCTGCTCTGTCTGTCACACTCCATCATCTCATCCCAAACTCTCTCTTGACTGCTGCTGGCATTATAATGTATAATATACTGTATTATAGAATTATCTTGCTACATTATATTATGTTATATTACATTACTATTCTAACTACAACTCATGGTCATATTACATACAAATATTATTCTATTTATTGCTTAATTTGTCATTACCAACCATAATAACACCATGTCAGCCTGTCACTACTGAAACATTTTTTAATACTGCCTGTAATTACTGCTATTTAATTTAAATTCCATTTGTAACATTGTATATATCTAAATTGTATTCTAGCTTTATTTATCTATTTTATTTTACTTATTTTTATTTATTTATTTTTATTTATTTTATGTTATTTTGTTTTTATTGTTTTATTTTTGTTTTGTTTTATTTTTTATTTTTATTTTATTTTGTACTTATTTTTTTATCTTATTTTGTACTTATTGAAACTTCTCTCTTGATTGTACTTATGTCTGGGTTGCTGTAACAACTGAATTTCCCCCCCGGGGGATCAATAAAGTAATATCTTATCTTATCTTAATCAGAGGATCAGTGCATAAACTGACCTAAATAGATCTGAATGACAAAAATTGCCACACATGTTGAATGTGGATGTGTTTCTTTAACCTCGTCAGGTCACACACAGTCATGTTGGAATCATTTTCCAGGACATTTGACTTTTTCTCCCATTTTCCAGGCGTTTTCCAGGACGCATGGAAACCCTGCTGTTTCCACGTGTTGTTTGTTAAATCAAACTTTGCAGACGTATGTTCTCGTGCATGTTTGGTTGATTTAGACTCTCTCTGCAGTGGTGACTCTACCTGTGGGCGACAGGCGGGTTCTGCATCTTGTCTGGTGAAAGTAATCACAAAGAAAGGGGATGATGAAATGTGCTGAAATCCCAACACGTTAGAATTATTCACACAAAGCTGATAATGGGGAGACTTGGCAAACAGTTTTTGTAATCTGTTTATAAATGTTGCTTTAATATTTGCTCATTGCAGCAGAAGTTTGGCAAGAGGAGAGGATTCAGCTTGAATCAGTTTGTCAAAGCAGATGATCAGACACCTTATTATCTTAAAGAGCTCATAGTGTCCTGTTACCCCTCTAGAACTCTACGCTCCCAACATGCAGACCTGCTCATCGTACCTGAAGTCTCTAAAAGTAGTATGGGAGGTAGAGCCTTCAGTTATCAGGCCCCTCTCCTTTGGAATCATCTACCAGTCAGGGTCCAGGAGGCAGACACCCGCTCTACTTTTAAGAGTAGGCTTCAAACTTTCCTTTTTGATAAAGCTTATAGTTAGAGCTGGATCAGGCTTGGACCAGGTCTTAGTTGTGCTGCTATAGGCTTAGACTGACACACTGGGATCCTGTCTTTACCTCTCTCTCCTCTCTCTGCCTGTCTCTCACTTTAACTCTTCCTGTCCCATTAAAGTTACTAACCATTCTGTTCTTCTTTCTTTCTTTCTTTCTTTCTTTCTTTCTTTCTTTCTTTCATTCGTTCCTTCTTTCTCTCTTTCATCCCCCTTTCCTTTCATTCCTTCTTTCTTTCTTTCTTTCTTTCATTCCTTCTTTCTTTCTCTCTTTCATCCCTTTTTTCTTTCATTCCTTCTTTTTCCTTTCATTCCTTCTTTTTTTTTCTTTCTTTCCTTCTTTCTTTCTTTCTTTCTTTCTTTCTCTCTTTCATCCCCTTTTCCTTTCATTCCTTCTTTTTTTCTCTCTTTCATTCCTTTTTCCTTTCATTCCTCTTTCTTTCTTTCTTTCTTTCTTTCTTTCTTTCTTTCATTCTTTCTTTCTTTCTTTCTTTCCCTCTTTCTTTCTTTCTTTCTTTCTTTCTTTCCCTCTTTCCCTCTTTCTTTCTCTCTTTCTTTCTTTCATTCTTTCTTTCTTTCTTTCCCTCTTTATTTATTTCTTTCTTTCCCTCTTTCCCTCTGTCTTTCTTTCTTTCTTTCTTTCTTTCTTTCTTTCCCTCTTTCTTTCTTTCTTTCTTTCTTTCTTTCTTTCTTTCCCTCTTTCCCCCTTTCTTTCTCTCTTTCTTTCTTTCATTCGTTCCTTCTTTCTCTCTTTCATCCCCCTTTCCTTTCATTCCTTCTTTCTTTCTTTCTTTCATTCCTTCTTTCTTTCTCTCTTTCATCCCTTTTTTCTTTCATTCCTTCTTTTTCCTTTCATTCCTTCTTTTTTTTTCTTTCTTTCCTTCTTTCTTTCTTTCTCTCTTTCATCCCCTTTTCCTTTCATTCCTTCTTTTTTTCTCTCTTTCATTCCTTTTTCCTTTCATTCCTCTTTCTTTCTTTCTTTCTTTCTTTCCCTCTTTCCCTCTTTCTTTCTTTCTTTCATTCTTTCTTTCTTTCTTTCCCTCTTTCTTTCTTTCTTTCTTTCTTTCTTTCATTCTTTCTTTCCCTCTTTCCCTCTTTCTTTCTTTCTTTCTTTCTTTCTTTCTTTCTTTCTTTCTTTCTTTCTTTCTTTCTTTCTTTCTTTCTTTCTTTCCCTCTTTCTTTCTTTCTTTCTTTCTTTCATTCCTTCGTTCTTTCTTTCCTTCTTTCCTTCTTTCTTTCTTTCATTCCTTTTAATTCATTAATTCCTTCTTCCTTTCTTTCTTCACTATCACCGCTCTCTCTCTCTCTTCATCTCCCTCTATCCCTCTCTCCAACACGGTCTCAGCAGATGTGTGTCTAACATGAGTCTGGTCCTGCTGGAGGTTTCTGCCTGTTAAAGGAAGTTTGTCCTTGCCACTGTAACTTGCTAAATACAGTAGAAGATGAAACCTGTCTTTGTTGGACATTGCACCGACCTCTCTATGGACTACTTCTGCACCTTACAAAGCCTCTATAAGATCTTAAAGCCAAAACCATGACCAGAGCGCTGTCTGATAGTTTAGTGCGTTACTGACATGTGTACATTAAAGTCAGATTTTGCAGCCCATCATCCCCTGATGGTGTATTCTCCTTCATCCCTGCTGCTTAAATATCATTCTATTTCCCATACTGGTGCTGGACGTAAATCACGGACGGCAGAATTGCCAATACTTCTCTTTTTCCCCCACGAACACTCAGCGTAGAGGTTTTCAAAAATCTCCAGGGAGAGGAAAAACTGTCAAACGAGATGAAGGAACCGGAGCTGAAAAATACATCATGTCGGAGACGACCATTTGCATAAGATTAGAACTATCAAGAGGAAGTCTATCTTGGCAGACGTGGAAGATTCACACAAGATTAAAATCCCAGATGATGTGAGCTATTATTACAAATCACTGGACGTCCCAGAGGTAATATTAGTCCTGTGTGAATGCAGCTCTTCAGCTCTGCTTTGCACTTAAAGAGATTGTTGGAGAAGAGGTGGATACACAGAGAGAGCTGAATTACTGAGGGAGACATATGCACAGAAACAGATGCATTACGCCCCCTTTTCATTCTGTCACGCCTTCTTTGTGATTGCATAAATAAACAATGAATGCATCAAGGACTGCAAACCGCCTGCGAGGTCATATATATTGATTTGTGGATGTATTTATTTCCATGAAACATCGTTCTGCAGGTTTTTGGTTGTGTGGTTATTGCGTGGAAATGAGCTGCAGTAAAGAAAGACTGTGATCCACTGAAGGAATTTCAATTTACAACACCGTCGTGATCAATGTGTTGATGCAGCTGCCTGCTCACACCGAGCACCTTGTCTATACGCTAAACAGAGGCCATGAAACACAACGACAGAGAGGAGAAGTCATATACAATTACTGCAGCAGCATTATTCTGCAGGTAATGGTGTTGGACGGTGGTCACAATAAACCTGAAGATATAAAAACAAGCGGCTCTCCTGTGTTTGCACTTACCTTCAACTACACTGTTATAAATATGTTCACAGAGGTCTGACAGAGAATATTCATCGCCTGCAGCTTCTCACTCCTAAGGACTCAGGAAGACTTAAGCAACACTGTGTGTTTGTTTTAATGTGTGTGTGTGTGTGTGTGTATATAAATCTCCATCAGCAACAATCTTGCAACCTTTTTCCGATGGTGCCTCGCTGAAACACAAACACACAGTCTGAATAATGTGGAGGGATGTCATAGTGTTGTGCACACAATAATGTGAAGACAACATATTTAACTCAATGTTCTATATCTGTCTGTACCTGCTGAAAGGACACATGGAGAGTTTTTCAACTGGTGGACCCAGGGTCTAAATTTAGTTCAGGGGTAGATAATCCCCCCCCCTGAAAAGCCAATGCCAGGGGGATAGTACTTTTCAAAGTTCCTGGGGCTTTCGGGGGGCAGGGCCTGCAATGCTGAATGTGTCTGATTGGTAGATTAACCGCAGTGTTTTTATTCCTCCCTCCGTCCACAATAACATCACACACATCTGTGATTCTCTTGATTTCTCTTTCTTTCATTAGTTTTTATTTGTTCTATCTTTTTTGTATGTGTGTGTACTTTTCAAAAGAAGAAGCTGTGATTCTCCGGGTCAATTTTTTTGCCATTTTTTTTTTTTTCATTTTGTTTTTGCCAAAAAAAAAAAAATCAAATTTTTTTCTTCAAAATTTAAATTTGAAAAAAAAAAAAAAGTTCAAAATTTTTTTTTCCAATATGTTTTGGTAAAAAAAAAAATTCAAATTCTCTTTTTCAATATGTTTTGGTAAAACATTTTTTCA